>NC_057861.1:353620702-353926118 GCF_019393635.1 Dromiciops gliroides
TTGTAAGAACTCTCTCCTTCCTTCTGAAATTATCATGTATTTTTCTCTTTTCCCGTTGTGTTCTCCAGTAGAATAAAATCTCCCTGAAGGCAGAAGTTATTTTTCATTTTGTCTTTGCATCCCCAGCTCCCATCAAAGTGTCTTACTTATTACCTGCTTCTTGGGCTGGTTTGGATTATGCAGTAGTCCTGATTTTCCATGAAGAGAGTACTAAAATTTTTAGTATCATAGCAACTCAAAGTGCACTTTGTAATTTAAATCATGGAGGCAGCATGTCTACATATTTTAACTGCTATGTCTCCTAATGATCATTAATAGCCATTCTTTTCTCAACATAAACCAGGAAACCTGACATAGCATTTTTGCTAAGAAATTTCAAAGGTCTCAGCCCTTAAAATGGGGGCATCTTGAACACTTTGAATGTCGCTGTGTCCTATGCTTGTTACCAAGGCTTTTAAAATGACTCTGTATAGCAAATATAACCTACTGGAGTTGATCACTGACTCTGTGCACCAGCCAGGAATGACTTCTGAGTTTACTATCATCTAGTGACTAGAACTCAATATGAGCATAATATAATTGTACCTCTGGGCATATGATTTCCTTTTACTGCTTCAGTTGTGCAGGGACCTGCACTTCAGAAGCCCAAGAATTATGACAGCTGCACAAAAAGGTTAAGTAGGAAAGACATGCTAAGAATCTGCAGTGCGCCAGAAGAGACAAGACACAAGACAGGGACAAGGAGCTCGGTTCTCTTAAACAACCTGATGATGGAAATACTTTAAGGCTTTATTTAAACAAGATGAACTTTCTCTATTAGGATAAAGATGCCGACAACATACTGCCTTTAAGGAAGGTTCAGGATTTTATATGGTATCCATTTGGTTTGATATAATTTTATTTGATCTGTCTCGATGTCCAATCCATTAAATGAAGGACAAACAACAACAACAATCCAGAAATGCTGATTTTCTTACTGTTTCTCACACACTATAGTTCACCTCTGTGCCTTTGCAATGACTGTCTCCGAGGCCTACAATGCTCTTCCTCTTTACCTCTGTGTCTTGGCTCCCTTGGGTTCCTTCAAACCTCGCCTCAAGTACTGGGTTGTCTTTCTGGGGACACCTCCCATCTCCTTCCAGGGCTAGTGCCTTCCCTGTGAGGTTATTTTCCATCTACTCCATAGATGTGGTTTATATACTACTTATTTACATATTTTACCCATTAGAATTTAAGGATAGGGACACTGTCTTTGCCTTTTTTTTAATCCATTATTTTATCACATTGCCTAACCCACGGTAAGTGCTTAATAAATGCTTATTGATTGATAACCCCTCAGAACCTCCAATTCCAAATCTCCTCTTCCTATTAACCTTCTTATATGGGGATGATCATAATAATGGAAATCTTTAAATACTGAGAATTTGGGGAGCTGTTGTGCATAAAAGGATTAAAGTAGTTTTGTTTGGGCCCAGAAGATAACTACAAGTAATGGCTGAAAGTCAGGGAACAGCAGATTCAGGTTTGAATTGAGTAAATATTTTCTATCAATTAAAGATGGCTAAGAGTGAATTGAGTTTCCTTGGCAGATAATGGTTCCTGTCTCAGAAGATGTTTGTGAGGAGATGCTATAGCATTGCAGAGATGCGATATCAAGTTCAGATTACACTCCACAATCCTCTGAGGTCCCTCTCAACTCTTTAATTATGTGATTCTGTATTATTCCATACTGCCCATCTCAGAGGGTTCCTATGAGAAAAGGGTATTGTATACCTTAAAGCAGGGCAGCTAATGGTGCAGTGGATAGAACACTGGGTCTGGAATCAGGAAGACTCATTCATCTTTCTGAGTTCAAATCTAACTATGTAACCCTGGGCAGGTCACAACCCTCTTTGGCCCCAGTTTCCTCATCTGTAAAATGAACTGGAGAAGGAAATGGCAAACCACTTCTGTATCTTTGCAAAGAAAACCCCAAATGGGGTCATGAAGAATCAGACTTGACTGAAAAGACTGAACGACACCTTAATACACTATGTAAATATGCATGATCATTTAAAACAGTTAATATGTGTGGTTTCCTCTAACTCCCTATCAGCCAGTAAAGAATTAAAGGTACTTTCACTTTTTGAGGACTATTTTTGTGCTTCTTACACATGCTATAGGGCACTGGGATAGTGGGTTTATGATTATGTTTGCTTCTCTTTTCCATTTATACAGTCTTCATAAATTTACCTGGTGCCAGAGAATGCCATATTATCTTTTTCAGAGTTAGAAAAGTACACTGAATGTAACAGCTTATAGATCCTGTCTATTCCATCATCCACCTAGTCGTTATAGGAAGCTTTAAAGCCAGGACCTCCTTTGAACTTTGAAGAGGATATGTGTGCATGTGTGTATATATCTGTCTGTGTGTCTGTGTGCCTGTAAAATAGCACATTTGGAGTTTTGTATATCCTAATGCTTCTCAAGATCGAAGGTGGTGATGGTCCTGGAGGTGCGGAAATTATTTGGAAGCAGAAATTCATTTATTTGGATGAAATAACCTTTTTATACTTGTATTCAGGGTTGTGTATTCTTATTTATGCAACTGATTTTCTTAAGTGTCCAGAGGCTGAATTAGTGAAAGAATGAGCAGTTCCTTCCACTGTTTATGTAAAATCATCAAATTGGGAAGAGGATTTTAGTTTAAAAGAATAATCTATTCAGGTTAATAAAAATAATCGTGATGGACAGATTTAAGATGAGTATTAGCTAGCAATTTCAGATGATATCAACTGCACAAATTTCTTTCACATGAATAGATGTCCTGGGGATTTAAAATTATATTGATGCATTGAAGAAAAAAAGAAAAAAAACAAATCTGTAGTAATGTTTAGTAGTAATGGGGCAAGAAAAAAAAGTATATAAAAAATAAGACAGGAGAGGAGATTGGGTACATGATTATATATAATGGAGGGGATATTCCAGCCTAGATTTCATGGTGGGGTAACAAGTTGAATATAAATGTTCTTTTTGGTGATGCTTGAGACCTGTGATTTCTTCACTGTGGAGATGTCCCTGTATGGAAACTTACCACTGATGCAGATCAGGAACTTGTCAGGTATTAATGATCTTTTTGATTGGTGCGGCAGGAGGGAGAGACTTTACTGAAAGTTTAATTGACTTGCCTTTGGTCTTACAACTGTGACCACAGTGTGCATCACATGCAGGATGTAAGCCCAAGTTTTTCTGACTCCAAATCTGGCTCTCTTCATTAGGGCAGGCTATCTACCTGGCACCATGATACTATTATTAAAAAGGTAAATTAGATTATGGAACAGGCAGGGTCTGTTAACAGCATTTGTACATCTATAGGAAAGAGGTATAGGTAGTATCCATAACTTGCTAAGTTCTTTTCATTAGAATCATTGGATTGGTGAGTTAATAAACAATTTTCACATTAATAATTGTCCAGTACAAGTCCCTGTATATATAAAGGTTCTGTAAGCGGGTTTCAGCATTGGTATACAGAGTGAGGTCATCCTACAACTATATTAATCCATTTAGGCTACTGGGTCTAGAGATGTAGAAAACTGAGGACTGTATACATGTCAAAGCACAACAACCTTCCCAATGGCCAAAGAGCCTAGTGATTTGAAAAAAAAAATTCTAGGGATTTCTACCAGTTTCATATGGAGGTCATAGATTCTAGTATAGTCATAGATTCTAGAATGATATGATTTCTATAGTCTATATTCTAGAATTCTGTGATTTCTAGATTCTAGAATGATATGATTTCAAGGTTGGAAGGCATAGGAAAGGTCATTTCAATTCAGTGGTCTCAAACTCAAATTCCATGTTTCCTTTAAATTATATCATTAATTGGGGCAGCTAGGTGGCACAGTGGATAGAGCACCGGCCTTGGAGTCAGGAGGACCTGAGTTCAAATCTGAAGTAAGACACTTAACAGTTACTAGCTGTGTGACTCTGAGCAAGTCACTTAACCCCAATTGCCTCACCAAAAAAAAAATAATAATAATAAATTAAAATTTAAAAAATAAATAAATTACATCATTAATTTATTTGTATTATTATAACCTAAATCTTTTCCTTGTCATGAAAACTTATTAACCCAATTGTATATTTGTTTGAGTAAAGGGCTGAATAGAGGAAAGGCATCTTGGTGTACAAAGTAGAGTTCTGGCTTGAAGTAAGGAAGCCCTGGGTTTAAAATACAGTCTCAAACATTTAATAGCTACATGATCCTGACAAATCACAACCTCTCTGGACCTCTGATTCATTATCTGTAAAAATTATAGGGTTAAACATAGTGACTTATAAGGTTCCTTGCAACTTTATATCTAGGATCCTGTGATCCTATTATATGATGGGGGAGGGGAGCTTATACATCCCACACCTTTGATATTCTAGCAAGCGTCCATCCTTATTTCATGTATAAAACCCTTCTACTACATTCTTAACAAGTAGTTATTCCAATTCTGCTTAAACCACTCATTACACTTCAAGGGCAGGCCATTCCATTTTCACAAAGTTGTAATTGTTAGAAAGTTCTTCCTTACATTGTGCTGCAATTTGTTTCCCTGCAACTTTTACTCATTAGCCCTAGTTTTCCCTCGTGGAGCTTGATAGAACAAATCTAACCTCTCTGACCTATGACAGTCATTTAAATATTTGAAGACAGCTATCATGGCTCCCCAATGGATTCTCTTATCCTGGTTAATCATTCTCAGTGCCTTCAAGCAGTTATCATGCACCATGTTTTCCGAGTCACTTCTTTTATCCCAGACACTTTTCTCTGTGTGTATTCCAATTTGTCAATGCCCTTTCTAAAAGATGATGGCCAGAACTGAGTTCCAGATGATCAAAAAGAGGTTGGTAATTCCAGATTGAAGGTCAGTGAAAGTTCGAGCTGCCTTTCCTTTGCAAAGACTCAGTTACATTCCATCTCATCTGTGTCTATTTTGTATGTGCAGTCTTGTTTTCATGTTGTCTCTCTCAGAATGTGAGCTCCTTGAGAAGGAGGGACACACACACACACACACACACACACACACACACACACACACACACTTTTTTCCCCCCTATGCCCAGTGCTAAGCACAGTACCTGGCACAATCTAAGAGATTCATAAATGCTTGTTGACTTACTAACTGGTTGACTTTCTCCACTACTCTAACTTCTGAAAGATAACATGATGTATAGTATGACACCCTTTTCATTCAAATAAAGGAAATTATTTTCTAGACAAGGAAAACATTTTTTGATAACAACTGCTGTTTTCAAGAGAGAGAAATTGTGTGTGTGTGTGTGTGTGTGTGTGTGTGTGTGTGTGTGAGAGAGAGAGAGAGAGAGAGAGAGAGAGAGAGAGAGAGAGAGAGAGAGAGAGAGAATGAGAATCTTCCTGTAAATTTCTTTGGAATAGTACAGATATTAATTTGGTTTTTAAATACTTTAAAATGCTTTAAATTGCATAAAATATATCTCTATATACCTACATATATGTGTATAAATACACAGAGACACTTAGTCTTAGTATCAGAGCATTTAGAACTGGAATGGATCTCACATTTGATCCAGTTTAATTTCTTCATTTTATAGATGAGGAAAATGAGCCTCAGAAAGTTAAATATGTCTATTATCATACAGTTTTTAAATAGACTATTACCAATCACCTCTAATATTCTGTCAGTCTGAAGAATTGAAAGAGTGCATTGTAGTACAGTAGGAAGAGTTCTGCATTTAGGATCATAGTATCTGAGTTTAAATCCTGGGTCTCTCCCAAGCTGTATGGCCTTGGCCAAGTCACTTAACCACTTTGGGTCCCAGTTTCTTCATCTCTAGAATGAAGGAATTTGACTAGATGACTTAAAAGTTTCTTCCAGCTCAAAATCTATGAACCTATATTTTATTCTGCAGCAAGAGTAATGGTTTACACATTTGTAGGGAAACATCACCAGAGAGGTTGAATGAGCTCTCTGAATCTAATACGATTCCTTCCAAGAGGAGAACCCTGGTTTCCCTATTGTAGTGGTTTTTCAGCCTCATATTACATTCTATTTATACTCCTTTTATTCATTAATCATGTATTATACTGTATGACAGCCTTGGGATATGTATGTAGGTTTTGTATATCACTCAACACTGAGCTAAGTACTGTGCAAATAGGGATAGGGACTGGACTTGTGTTTTCATTGGTATAGGGAGCTTCCCATGAGAAATGCCCTCTACCAATGCCAGTTGGTACCCCCATTGAATTGATGGTTTTGCATTATCTTATTCAAACTTTCTAGTCCGATTGTTTTCATGACTAATGGACACATTTCCAAGAGGAAAGGCTCTCACTAGGGACGTGGATTTTGAAGAGTGGTACTTTAGGGTGCAAATCTATTAAGCTTCTATTGAGACAAGAGCCTGCACCTTTTAAACTTTTGTTCTCATCCAAAGCAGTTTAATCTAAAAAGCATTTATTAAGTTCCTACTATATGCAACATACTGTGTTACAGGTCCTGAGGCTACAATGGCAAAATGAAAAGAATATATATAGTCCCTGCTCTCACTAAACTTCTGTTCTACTAGAGAGTCACAATGTGCCAAAACATAAGTGCATACATGATAATTTCAGGAGGTGGGACAGAGCACAAAAAATGGGATCATGAAAGATTTCCCATAGAGGCAGCTAGGTGTGGCACAGTGGATAAAACTCTGGGTCTAGGGTTAGAAAGACATGAATTCAAATCCAGCCTCAGACATTTAACTCTGCGTCACTCTGGGCAAGTCACTTAACCTTTCTGTGCCTCTCTTACCTCAACTGTAAGGGGCAGCTATGTGGTACAGTGGATACAGTATGGGGCCTGATGCCATGAAGATTCATCTTCCTAAGTTCAAATTTGGCCTCAGACACTTACTATCTGTGGGACCCTGGACAATTCACTTAACCCTATTTGCTTCAGTTCCTCATCTGTAAAATGAACTAGAGAAAGAAATGGCAAACCACTCCACTATCTTTACCAAGAAAACCCCAAATAGAGTCACAAAGCGTCGAACACAACTGAAATGACTGAACAACAATAAAAGGATCATAACAGCACCTTTCTCATGAGGTTGTTGTGAGGATTCAGTGAGATTATATCTGTAAAGCCCTTAGCACAGGGCCTGGCACATAGTAGGAGATTAACAACAATTTGTTTCCTTTCCTCATCCCCATAGGAGGTGGAGCCTGAGCTGTGCTAGGGATTCTGAGGTAGAGGTGAGGAAGCTGTGCATATGATGGCACTGGGTGCAAAAGTGAGTGACAAGCAAGCAAGCCCTTTGGGCTGTAACGTGGAGCATGGGAAGGGAGGCAATGAGAGAGAAACCTCCAAAGGGAGGTTGGGGTGGGAACAAATTATCCAGTCCCCAGTTCTTCATACATGCACATTCTCACATATACTAAGGCCAGAGATATGCAAATGTGTCATATGGTTAACTAGTGCTCTTCATGCTGAGGAAGTCAATGTGCTTCTGCCAGACCTGTTAGATTGGGCTTGGGTTCCATGATTCGGGAGTATTTAATATATGTCTCTGATCCTTTTTGCTAATGGATCACTATTCACCTGTCAATGTTTTAAAGTTTAGGTGGTATCTGTGAGTGATTATTGTGTAGCTGCTTTTAAAAAAAAACACTTCTGCCGTGTTCAACATGAATGTAACATACTGAGAAGGAAAACTGTAAACCCCAATTATGAAATAATCAATGTCACAAATGATTTTTTCTTGAGATTTCAACAAGGCATAAGATGATCAGTTGCAGAGTTTAGTAAGCAAGCCAATTCCATGATGGAACATCATTTTCAGGAAGCAAGGCAGGCAGAATGAAGTAGCTGCTTGGTGGTTATGGCATCTAAAGTCTAATGGCCCTCAGTGGAAAAGAGGCAATTTTAGGGGGTGACTATGCTCACGACCCCATGTGCTTTGGTGTCCCCAGGGTTCTTTGAGCCACAAAGAAAATGGAGTGAAGGAGAGAGGTAGGCAGGTCTTACTGTGACCAAGAAGAGACACTTCAAGTAGTTCTGCTGAAACACACAGCAATCGATAGAGATTGAGGCACAGGTTTTAGAGGAAGAGGTTAATAAAAGGTTTTTAATGACAAGTTTTCATGCTGCTGCTGCTTGAAAGTCCCAAAGTATTACAAAAACACCAGAAAAGTATAAATGAATAGGAAGTGTTCTTGATCCCCCAGGGTGACAGAAACTCCCATTTAGATAATATTATACATAATGCTCTTCCCACCATCAACTTGTAAGATGAATTACAGTCATATCTATATGGATGATAGTAACATCTACTATCCTCATTCTATACACTGGAGCTCAGAGAGGTTAGTGACTTGTCCAAGGTTCCAATGGGAAAATCTCTTCACTCCAAGTTGACAATTCTTTTTGACTAGATCATGTTATGCTACCAGGAGTAGAGTAGGTATATTAAATAACACAGTGACTAAGTCCAAGCAAGGAGTGGTTCCACCATGTGCTTAGGTATTCTTTTTATATCTTGCTTCTTATCTTGTTTTCATTTGTTTATTCATCTTATGTTTGGCTAAATAATCAATGATGTTATTTTTTTTAAAGAGACAAAAGAAGAACAATATCCATTACATGCTCTACATTGTTTTTAATAGATCTAGAATTGTCTCTATTGGGTCTCTCAGAGACCATCTAGTAGAATCCTCCACTTTTATAGATGAGAAAATGGAGGCCCAGAAAGTTTCCATTATTTGCCCAAGGTCACACAGGTAGTAAGCATTAGGGGTAAAGTTAGGATCCAGGTTCTCTGACTCTTCACTTTTGTATGCTGCCTCTCTCTCAATCACTTATTCCTCATCCAGGAATATTCCTCATCCAGTTTACTCCTACCTGAGAATTATTTAGTTGCAGAGATTAGACAGAATTAAGCAATCATTATCTCCCTGGTGGTAATTAGAATTTCAGGCAGACCATCTAGAAGAAAATAACCAGTTCCTAGAGAACAAACTTTGAAAATCCAAACTATTTCCAGTCAGTCAGTCAATAAACATTTACATGCCTACTATGTGCTAGGCACTGTACAATATCTGTACATACCTGTAGATTTCTAAAAACTATTCTTTATCTGGAGAGGCAGCATGGCCTAGTGAATAGAGAGCTGGTCCTACAGTCAAATACACCGGAGTTCCTATCCTTCATCTTACACTTTCTAGCTATGTAATGATAGGTAAGTTAACTCTATAATAATTTTTTTTTTGTGGGACAATGAGGGTTAAGTGACTTGCCCAGGGTTGCACAGCTAGTAAGTGTCAAGTGTCTGAGGCCGGATTTGAACTCAGGACTTCTTGAATCCAGGGTCAGTGCTTTATCCACTGAACCACCTAGCTGCCCTTTTCTATAATAATTTTTAGAAGTTATAGGTGATTGAAATCTCTATTGGAAAAGAGAGTTCCCGCATATTCTTTATGGTATAAATGGCATAGCAACTACAACAGAGATCTCCAAGTTTGTTATTGGGATATTCCAATCATCTTAAACATTGTCAGGAAAGTCCTCAAAATTCATTTGAATTTATTTTTATTTCACATCTAAGTGCTAAAAAAGAAATTTACCTCATTCTAAGGTACACCAGGGCTTGGGGAAAATGAAACAAAAAATCTTTTCCCTGAGACGTCTTCCTACAACTCTCGCGTTCTCTCTCCCTTCTAAGTTCTTTGTCCCTAACTTGTCTGCTTCCAGGGTGAAAGAGATGACTCTGGGTACAACAAAGACATGATCTCTGTGGCTTCTCCCTTCGTTACTGATGCCCTCTCAAATTAGACCACGGCTGGCACAGATCATCTTTGCCTGTGACTTCCCTGATTTTATGCTGAGCATCTACACTGGGAAGCAGCTCAGTTCCCAGCAGCTGCTCAGTTTTGACATTGAAATACCAAACTAGGGTAGGTTACTGGGTCCACAGGTTTTCTTTGACACATTGGGCATTTGGGGGGTACTCATCAGTGTTGCAATATGTGACCTTTGTACTAGTTAAGGTAATAAGATTGTTTATACTACTATTATGCTCAAGAAGAGGCTTTCCTCCACCTTCCTCGTCTAACCTCAACTGTAGCTATTACCATTACATAATCCATTCCAAAGAAAATAGTAACATATGCATATATGTATATGTGTGTGTGTGTGTGTGTGTGTGTGTGTGTGTGTATACACACACAGGCATACATCACTTTGTTTGCATCTCTGCAGATGAGGTTAGAGTAGAAGAAATATAGTAGTATATACATACATATAAACATGCATACATACATACATGTGTGTATAAGTACACACTATATATGTACTATATACTCTATACACATACTCTACATACATGCAGGCCTACATGCACACATACCCTTTTTGTTTGGAACACATATGTGCATGTGTGTATGTTTGTATGTTTGTACTGTTTGGAATGTATATGTACATGTTTATGTGTGTGTATGTATATGTGTATACACCCCCACACACAGAAGACCCAGTAGATGCTTGTCTTCTCTATGTCAATTACAAGGTTACTAGTGGTGCTTGGAATATTCTATACCTCTCTACTTATCTAAGTCAGCCAGCTAAGATCACTCCTCCTTTGAAGCTGTCCCATCATGCCTGCTCACAGTGATCTTTCACTCCGTTAATCCTCAAGTACTTTTTTTTTTTTTAAGTGAGGCAATTGGGGTTAAGTGACTTTCCCAGGGTAACACAGCTAGTAAGTGTTAAGTGTCTGAGGCCGGATTTGAACTCAGGTACTCCTGACTCCAGGGCCAGTGCTCTATCCACTACACCATCTAGCTGCCCCATCCTCAAGTACTTAAAAAAAATGTCATTAGCTTTGTATTTAGTATATATAATATTGTAAAGATATCTGCATAGGGGTGTGTATATATACATAGTTTATCTCCCCAATTATACTTCAAATTCATTGAAGCCCAAGACCAGGTCCCATGCTTCTTTACATCCCTACTACCTTGCATAAGCCCTACACAAAAAGGAAAAAAATATAATAAAAATAAAATTTTGATGATGCCAATGATCATTCCACTCATTAGTGGGCAGAATGGAGGGCAGACACATTTCTAAGAAAATTAAATTTAAAGAGCGCTAGATTTGGAGACTGAGGTTGGAATTTTGGCTATGCCACTTCCTACCTGTGTGACCAAGTCACTTATCCACTCTGGGCCTCAGTTTCCCCAGCTGTAAAAGAGGGAGTTAGGCTAAATGAGGTACAGGGGGAGAAAAGGTGGAAGGAAACACCTACTATGCACTGTGCTAAGTGCTTTTTTACAAAAATCATCTTGATTAAATGGCTTCTTAGGTCCTTTTAAGTAAAAGTTGTGATCCAAGGCACATAATTCAGAATGCTATTATTTTATATCCTGGCTAGTTTCTGATTTTTCATGATAGTATTTCAGATGTGGGGTAGCTAGGTGACCCAGAGGATAGAGTTCTCGGCCTGGAAGTCAGGAAAACTCATTTTCCTGGGTTCAAATTCACGCTTCAGACTCTTACTAGCTGTGTGACCCTGGGCAAGTAACTTCACCCTGTTTGCCTCAGGTCCTCATCTTTACAGTGATCTTGAGAAGGAAATGGCAAACCACTCCAGGATCTTTGCCAAGAAAACACCAAATGGGGTCCAAAAGAGTCACTGAAACCAGTGAACAACAGCAACTTTAGATATGATACAACAAATCTCTTTCCATCAAACAACTTCCAAATGCAGAGATCTGCTGCCCCTAAGCCAGTTAAAACTTTAAAATTCAAGCTGACTCACCTGTCTTCTGACGTGCACCTGGAAAAGTCCCAGCAGATCAGCACTGGCATTTGTGCTCTCCTCAGTTAAGGACACAGGTGTCTGGAATTTTCATTATTCATGATAGATAACCATCACTTCATACATTAGAATTAAACACAGTGGGACAAGACTGCAGCCAGGCTTCTTTTCCTGACTTGTTCCCTGATGGCCAAGGCTAGAACAGCTGTGGCCTGATTAGCTCACCTCCACCAAATTGTGCCTCCTCTGACTGTATATATCTCCTATTCTCTTAGAAATATCACACTCTGCCTCCTTCCTATCTTCATTTGCACCCCCTGGACAACCATACAGAATAAAGGGTGCATTGCTGACATCATTTTTTAATGATGAAAGGTGGTGTAGAAAGGGAGTGAAGCAAAAGATCAGAGTTCTCCTTCCTCCTTCTTGTTCTAACAAAGCTCTAGGCCTGATGCCCATTCTCTAGTCTTTGCCAAAGAGAAGCTGCTGTTGCCTTTGTACACATGTGGAGGATGCTTGCTGCCTGCCCAGTGGCATATTACCACTTCTCATTATGTCTGTTGATGCTGTTATTACTCGCTGAGTGGGTCACACTACATGTTCATCACAGTTGGGTTTAAAGCCAAACAAACAATATTTCCTTTCTAACTTTAGCCTATTAAGGGGAAAAAAATAAGACAGGAGTGATGTGGTGCTTAGCTGATCAATGCAAAAGAGGGTGGGAAGACCCACTTTTTCCCCTGGCTTTGCTTTAATTTCCAAAGCCTTTTGGCTTCTTTTTTATAATATGGGTGAATATATTTGCTTAATGAATAGATAATGGAAATAGGTTTTACAGTGTCATACAGGCTATTTTCTCCCTTTTTTTTTATTAATTTGGACCCAATGTTATCTGATCACATTATTCTAAATGTTTTCTTAAGACTAAAGGTTCAAGAATTCTTCCAGCTCTCCATTTGCACATTACTTTTATAAAAAGAAAAGCATCTCATTAGCACTAAGATAGGCAGTAGATTTTTTTATGTCAAAGGCTTCTAGGGAGATAGTGGGTAAGTATTCTTACTAGTAAGATCATCTTAAAATACTATTTATTGGGTACCAAATTAGAGCACTTTAAGGAAATTGCACAGATGAAGAAATGGTCTCTGCCTTATGGAACAACTGTGACAAGATTTAATGAACAGACATACAGAAAAGGACAGAGTAATCCATGATATTTAAGACTCTAAAGTACAATCTGAGGCAAGATGATGAATTCTGGCTATTAGAGAAAAATTCAGCTGTGAGAGTGGGGAACAGAGGAGAGTCTTCCCCTGTGGGGTGCTATCATGCTGGAAAAGTGGATGGCCTGGCACATAGAATTCTGTTCAATCCCCAAACTGTAGCTGATGATTTCCCTCCCCACAGCAAGCTTCCAATTTGGGGGAAAGGAGGAATATTAGATGTATTGAGGAACAACTGTGATAACAGAAACAGTTTTAGAAATAAATTTATTAGGTCATTTTGAGAAAGGAGAACAAGTCAGACAAGATTCTATAATTCTCTAGATTCTATAATTACATAGGATTTTGACAGAGGTTCCCCAGGAAGGAACCCCATCCAGCCCATGGACACAGTTAAGCAATTTTGCCTAGAGGGAAGCCTGAAAACAAGGCTATAGGTATGAGTAACTGTAACACAAAACGGAGGCTTAGAGTGGACCCCTTAGGAATTCCTGGGTGTGGCAACCCAAAGCAAGAATGATTTGGGTGAGGGGGCAGCTAGGTGGAGAAGTGGATAAAGCACCAACCCTGGATTCAGGGGGAACCTGAGTTCAAATTTGGCCTCAGACATTTGACACTTACTAGGTGTGTGACCCTGGGCAAGTCACTTAACCCCCACTGCCCCACCAAAAAAAAAAAAGAATGATTTGGGTGGATCTAAGACTTGGGGGCATCTTAGGTGATGCAGTTGATATAATGCCAGGCCTGGTTACCAAGACTCATATTCCTGAGTTCAAATCTGGCCTCAGACACTTATTAGCTGTGTGACACTAGGCAAGTCACTTAACCCTGTTTGCCTCAAGTCCTCATCTATACAATGAGTTGGAGAAGGAAATGGCAAACCACGCCGGTATCTTTGCCAAGAAAACCCCGAACAGGGATACAAAGAGTTAGATATGACCGAAAAACGACTGAACAACAAGAACAAGGAACTGGGGGTACCCTAAATACTTTGTAGCTATCTCTGGCATTCCTAGAAAGTTGCTGGGGTCAAGCATCATTCGGGGTATTTGACAACCTTTAATTGCATAAGGTTGGATTTAAACAGTAAAGAAATCGTTTTTTCTCACAGTAGGCTCTAGGAGAAGAGCAAACTCCAAAGGGTAGGAAGTCATAGTGTAGGACAAAGGATGTGCAGTACTGGGGGGGATCAAGGAGAGATATTGGTGGCCTGAGGAAAACCCCCAAGGACCTTCCTAGGGTTATAGTTCTGAGTGTTTTAACTACTCCCTCTCTGCCAAATGCTCAGAGATTATGCTTGAAGGTTCTTGGTAAATGGCTAGGCTAAGAAAGGCATGTGTTGCCCTTTGGATGGTGCCTTTCAGCTTACCTGTCCTCTTTAGTTCCTGAGAGTGATGGAAGAGGCAAAAAGGGGTTAACAGAGAAACTGAGGCTTGAGTCCTTATTAATAGGACCTTAAAAGGGTTAACAGAGAAACTAAGGTTTGTGTTCTTACAGTAACAAAGAGGTTTTGTCCCTTTCAACCAACACCATCAACAGAAACAGTAACCAGGGACCATTAACCATTAATAGCCATCAGTATTCCTAGATGACAGGACACCTAGAAACCAGATCTTAAGTAAAGAGATATTATAAACACAGAGACCCTCTGAGTCTGACAACTTTAAGCATGTCTTTAGGAACATGCACCGAAAAGATCAAATGTGTCCATAGGTTCACCTTATGATGTGTAAACCCCCAAAACATACCTACAAGGAAAAAGGTACCCACCTTGGAGGTTGTCTTAGTCCAAATAAGGATAAGACCTCCCATGAACCTCCTTAAGGCACCGATTAGGATAATGAGGAGATAATCAATTTTTTCTCACTATAAATATAACCATCTTTCTTCCCCTATTTGAGATACCTTATTTTTTTCCTATGGTGTTCTCACTGTGGCCTCACAGTATTCTAATAAAGCTTAGGAAACTGAGTCACTGAGTCTTGTAATTCTTTTGGGAAACCTCACCATCAATTTGATCAATTAAATCCATCCCATTACTACATCATCAGAGTACAGGGATATTTATAACTCCAACAAAGGGGGTTTTCATTAGAGATAGGGTAACTGGGTGATAATTGAAATAGGGTGGGGCAGCTAGGTGGCCCAGTGGATAAAGCACTGGCCCTGGATTCAGGAGGACCTGAGTTCAAATCCAGCCTCAGACCCTTGACACTTACTAACTGTGTGACCCTGAACAAGTCACTTAATCTTCATTGTCCTGCAAAAAATAAATAAAATTTAAAAAAAAGATAACTGAAACAGGGAGACTCTCTCTCCTATGTACAGGACCTGGCACGTTCACCAGTGTTATAACAAATAGCATTCATCTACTCAAGAGAAGTCACCACGTTGTCTTTCCTTTGGCATCTGCTGAAAGGCTTTAATAAGCTGCTTTTCAAGGGAAGAGATGATATTATCTTCTTGAATATTATTTATTGACATTAGGAGTAATAATTTAAGAGCATTTTTAAAATAAAAAAATTGCTAAGAGATACACCAACCTAGAACCATAGTAAGAGCCCAACAAATCCTATCCAACAGAGCAAGCATTGTGTTGTTTGATATGGCTAATAAAACAGTGGGAATTATCAATACAATGCCATTTAGTGGAAACAGCAAAACAAAAACACCCCCCCCAATAAAAAAGAAATATGTAGCCCTGACAGAAGAGCTAAAGAAAATATGAAAATTGAGAAACATCAAAGTAAATGCATTCATCTCAGCAATTGGGAGGGTTTTGTGTACATTAGAGGAGAGGACTAGGAAGCTAACATGTTTTTGTTTTAGTGATAATTAGGATGGGCAGTATTTTTAGATGCTTTTTACAGCAGCAGGAAACTGTAGTATATTGGGGCAGTAGGACCTTCATTGTTATAATGAGTTTATATTAGATTTGTCTATGTTATAATAAATGAAATCTATGATAATCTAGTCATTCAATAAGTACATTGAATGACTACTACTACAACAAGACCCTACCCTAGGCAATGTGGTAGGGTGAAAAGATAAGTCATGGCCTTAGATTTGCAAGGAGATTAAAATCTAGTAGGGAGGAGAAGATTAGCACCAAATTGTAGAAATAAAAAGCAGAATATGCTAAGTGCTATAAGAGGAGTTTAAACAAACTGATATGGGGATTTAGAACTGGGAGAAAAATCACATCCAATTAGTTGGCCAGGAGTCAGGGAAGGCTTTAATTGAAGAAATGACAACTGAGTTGAGCATGTGAGTAAAGTTCCAAAAGGAAGAGATAGAGAAGGGGGCATTCTCTAAAACACTGCAATGTCACTGCAATGAGACAAATGTTAATTAAGCATCTACTGTGTGTAAGTTCTTGCATAATATCTTTCATCCAAGAACATAAAGGGATATGTGTCTGGATATGTCTCTGAGTGGTATGGTATTCTTTCTATAATTACAGAGTAGATGAAGATGTGGATAAAGCTTTTGCATGTTTTCCCATTTATTTCTTTTTGCTTCAAGCAGTGGATTAAACATAAAAAGGGGATGAAGAGGAGGAGATGGGGCTGAATTAAGAAAAATTAAAGTAATAACTGGACACAGAAAAAGAGGATAGAAGAGAGTGATTTGGAGTAGAGAAAGGGAAATGAGAATAATAGTAGTGGAAGCAAATTGGGGAATATGCAAACATTTGTTTGAATGTTCTTTCCTCAGAAAATACCCAATGGCTACATTATCCTAACTTTTGAAGTTTCTCTGAGTGTTTTAACCTTAGACATCAGTCTAATTAAAGTCTCGAGAATTCAAGAAGCTTTTTTAAATTATAAAAAAAAATAACAACAACAGGATGGGAGGTCCTTTAAGATGATCCATGAGCAGGGTTACTTCTCCCAGACGTTTTTGTTGTTGTTGGTTCCTGATGCTGTGTGGTTCTGTTTAGTTATGGGTCTTTTGCATGTCTGTACTGGTTGATTTTCTCAACACGGGTATTCAGAAATCTGCTGTCTAAGCTTGTGGGACACACATTGTTGAGTGGCTGGTGAGGAAACATGAGGATTATCTGTCTCAATTATCTCCCCTTAAATTGCCTTAGAAAATAGCAATAAACCTTAGTATCAGTTTCTTTGTGAGCCTCTTACTACAGGATCTTTGGGATGACACCCTGCTCTATCTGATTCAGGAAGAGCCATTATATTAATCTGTTCCAGTTCCTCTGCAGTAGCAAGGGTCAAGGACAAATGACATTTAATCAGACAGCAGAGTTGGCTTGACAGTGTGGCCTATAGGGTGAGAGTAAGTATCAGCAAGTCTTTTTATACTTCAGGAGGGAACTTATCAACATTGATTTCATACATGTTAAAGTGAAAAAAATGACCCTCTCTCCCCCAATTCTGAATACATTCTAATCTATTTGCTTTGAAAATGCAAATAACAATTACATGCAGCATGACATAAAGTATGATTTTGGTCGGCCCCTGAAGGATGCAGTTCCTTTACTTATTTAGAATAATTATATTTGCAGTGGGGTTCATTTGCTCCAACAGGTTCACCTAAAACCTTGAAAAAATGTGATTACACAGGAATAAGAAGTGACCATAATGATAGGGCTTCCACTCGGAGGAAAAAACCAATTTGTTTACACAAATTAGCCCCCAATTAGCAATTACATTGTTTGCCCCAAATAAGGTCAGACAAAATGTAGCCCTGGCAAGAGCAATGCTGCGGACATTAAAGTCTAGACAGTGCCATTATAGAGAATTGTGGGGGATGATTAATCAGCTTTCCTTTTGGTGTGCATGCTGTTCTAAAATAAAACCTTTGTGCTAACACAGCCACTTTCTGGTAACAAGTTACCTTGAGAGAAATGTAATTAGTTGTTGGCATTCATTATCTCCAGTCAATGCTCCAACCACACAATATCTGCCCTACTAGTTTAGTGCTTGTTAATAGGAAGTAATGATGTATTTGGATCTCCACAGCACAATTATAAAGCTTATGAGGTCAGGCTAAAGTCCTGGTTTGCTTGTCCTTTTAACTTAGTTAAGAAAACTGAAAATGACTTCTCCATGGGAAACCGACAGCCGAGCAACTTAAAAATCATCTGTTGAGGGTTGTCAACCCCATTAACTCACGCTCTCACTAATTACTGCTTTTTTTCCCCCTACACCTTTCAAAGTTGAGAAAATGTGGACCCAGCACAAAATCCAGACAGGTCTGATAGAGCTCTTTGGCTCTTTTTGGTTGATGCTTCAAGAAGGCTCTGTCACAAAGTCTGCATTCAGAACCAGAACTTCCTAATAAGAATGAAAGGAGGAATCATGATCATTACTTTTAGTAACTTCTCAGACTCGATTTCCAGTTTTTCCAGTGTGTAATTCATTCTCAATATAATAATGTATAGAAAATGATGTTGACAGACTGAAGGCAATGAGACCCTCATGATTGTTAGCCACTATGGGTACTGGTCATTTGACATCTGGACCTCTTTGCTGTCCTATAAGCTTTCATTTTCTTGGGGCCATACTATGCTAAGGACACACTACTCTATACCTCAGAATGTGTAGGGAACACTGAAGGAAAGGGAGAAGAATACAGAGAAAAGAAATTCCTGATCTGCTTCCATGCATCAGCTTTAGGTCAAATACAAGAGAGTGAATAATATTCTGCCTCTCCTGCTGGATCTGGAGCTAAGGCAATTTTGGTAGATTTCAGGGATAGGGACTCTGGAATATCCAACTCAATTCCATATCATGCCTGGAGCATCCTCCCTGCTAGCCATGGAGTCAGAAGGCAACCAGAGAAGTAGGCAGGAGGAAGAGTGGGGTGATGGAGCAGGAATAAGGGAGCTAGAACATAGAGAAGTGAAATAATGGCACAAAGATTGGGCCGTTGGGTTGCACTGGGAAACCTGAGCCTGTCATTCCCCATAGGAATCTACTATAGTTCCTAGTGGAGGAGGGAACCATGAACAGAGGAGCAATGACATCAGGGGCCAGTAAGGACTGCATGCTTCTAGGCATTCAGGTTCATAGGACTGGCTAGTGTGACTTCCTCCCTACATCAGGAAGAGAAGGAGGAAGACTGTATAGAGGTGCCCAAATCGTGTTCCTGGAACTCTTGGGTTTGGGCTGTGCCTATAGACTGTGCAGACTGCTTGCCTTTGAGAGACATTTCTGGTATTTAGTCCATATGGTAGTTTGTTTGATCATGGATATTATGGAGGAAAGGACTTCAGAGAAAATCTCATCCAACCCCCTCATTTTATAAATAAAGATACCGAGGCCCAAGGAAGTTAACCGTCTTGTCCAAAAATCAATCAGGTCGTGAACATCAGAGGCAAGATTGCAGTCTGGTTCCTCTGTCCCCAGAACCATTGTTCATACTTTAAAATTTTTATTTTGTTCACTTTGTTTCTGTGGTTATGAGGAATATACTGTATACAGTTGAGATATGAATGACTCCATTATGTTAAGCTAATAAGAAACAACAAAAAGGGAGGAGTTTTTCCCTCATAGTTGGAGTCTGCACCAAGAGTCTGATAGGATAAATACATCCCAAACATCCCTCTGTACTAATGAGATGAGCACTTCAACCTGAAAAGCAGATTTAACTAGGGGGTAGATGTAAATAGCTCTCCAAGACCCATAGGGAATTTGGCACTTCTCTCCAGGCTGCTCCACCCTTGGGATTGGGTAGAGTGAATAAGTGCCAAAGTGAGCTTAGAATGGACAGTGAATTGTCCTTATTGCTAAACATGATTAGGAAATTAGTCCTGTGTTTCCTTATAGTAAACTCCATACTCTAGGGGACTCCTAAGACTCTTGACTTTCCTCAAGACTGTCTGTTTGATTGAACACAACATGTTTGAATACAACTAGATCCTGGCAGATTTAGTTCTGTCCAATACTGATATACCCATCTTGGACGTGACTTTTCAGGGCAGTTGTAGAAAAGATCCAGCCTCCCAGAAATCTTTGCAATGACCTAGTACCGGGCCAAATCTTCTTGGGAATGTAAAGCACGGTAGACTCTAAGCTCTCTGAGGGCAAGGATCATGTCAGTTTTGTTTTTGTATCCTGACCTCTAGCATGGTGCTGCACACATAGTAGGTTAAGTAAATTAAATTTAAAAATGAACACTTATAAAGTATATACTATATATAAGGCTATGTCCTCCATGCTTAGGATACATAGACAAAAATGAAAGCATTTGTCCTCAAGGAGTTTACATAGGTAAATATAAAATAATCTGTGGAGACTAACATGAAGTGTCAGTAAATTGGCCACTTCTGGCATTCAAAACCCTTACCAATCAGGTCCCAACCCAATTTTTGCAGTCTTATTTTACATTACTTCACACTCCCTATGGCCCAGTCAAACTGGACTTCTAAGCGTTCCTTACTCATGAAATCTCATTTCACATCTGTGTCTTTGCACTGGTTATGCCCTAGGCTTGGATTATATTATTTCCTCCTATATACCTAGTCCCTGGTCTCCTCCAAGACTTAGTATGAGCACCAGTTCCTACATAAGGCTCTTCCTGATCTCTTTCAGTGGCTAATACTCCTTTCTTCACCCAGCATATATTTTGTATATATTTATACATGTGAAAATAGGTGTGCATACACACTTATTGTCTTCTCACATTAAATGTAAACTCCTTCAGGGTAACAATTATTTCTCTTATCTTTGAATCCCAAGGGCCTAAAACACAGTAGGTTTTTAGTAACCATTTTTTGGCTGACTGATATAGATTGATTGAAACAATACTTGAAGGCAGCTATGAAATCCAAGAGACAAAAGAGAAGGAAGCATGTTTCAGCAATAAACACATTAAGGTATTTGGTTCCTCATGGTTTACTTACCCCAAGTCACCTAATAATTACACATTGCTCAGGTCATACCTTCTCCTATTATCATAAGCATCATCCTTATTATTATCTCATTTTTTCCATATTATTTATGGAACTCGGAAATGTTGGAAGGAGAAATCACTATCTTATTATTCTTCTTTAGTGTTCTGTATACTGTTGTGTGGTTATTTTGAGGGCTGAATTTATATAAAAGGCATTTGTTATCTGTTAGCCTGTGAAAGACAGCAAGCTTCTGATATATAATTCTAGCCATCAAGTCATGTCTTGCTAGGTATTCCATAGATGCTGAATTGTCATTGCCTGTAGTGATATAGAGTACAATTTTTATTGTTCTTATTGTTGCCTTGCATTTATATAGCATGGTGCAGTTTCTAAAATGCTTTATATATTTAATGCCGTTGGAACACTAGATATTTTGAGTACTAAATGATGAAATGTATTTCAGTTGTAATTATCATTATTGTTGTTATTATTATTATCCATAGACCTAAAAATGAGTTAAAATTCAAAGGGGCTTCAGGAAGTATAAGCTAGCTTTTGCTCTAATTAAATGGAACTTATTGGAATTTTTTTTTTTGCAGGGCAATGGGGTTTAAGTGACTTGCCCAGGGTCGCACAGCTAGTAAGTGTCTGAGGCTGGTTTTGAACTCGGTTCCTCCTGAATCCAAGGCTAGTGCCTTATCCATTGCACCACCTAGCTGCCCAGAATTTTTTTTTTAAAAGTAGCAACAAATCATATCTTTGTATGGCTGACCTAGTCTTTTGCATTTTTATTGCAACTGCTACTTTTAGGGTGATAGATTTGTCTTTTCCCATAATTCTTCCCTTCTATACCATTCCTGGGCAGCTAGGTAGTACAGTGGTTAGAGCACTGGACCTGGTGTCAGGAAAACCTGCGTTCAAATATGACCTCAGACACTTACTGGCTGTGTTACACTCAGCAAGTCACTTAACCCAGTTTGCTTCAGATTTGTCATCTGTAACATGAGCTGGAGACAGAAATGGCAAACCATTCCAGTATCTATGCCAAGAAAATCCTAAATGGGGTCACAGAGTCAGACATGACTGAAAACAGCTCAACAACAAAACGAATGCCATGCCTGTCTTCATTCTCTTTCTGGTTGAACTCCTTATTAAACCTTTCCCACTTTTGGAGGCAGGTAGGTGGTACAGCAGATAGAGAACTGGGCCTGGCATCAGGAAGACCTGAGTTCAAATCTGACCACAGACACTTACTAGCCATGTGACCCTGAGCAAGTCACTCTGTTTGTTTTAATTTCCTCATCCATAAAATTTAGATAATGGTACCTACCTCACAGGATTGTTGTGAGGATCAAATGAGAAAATAATTGTATAGCACTCAGCACAGTGCCTGGCACCTATATAAGTGCTACCTATAATGATGACAATGACAACAATGATGATGCAGCGCACCCTTTCTAACAAAGAGCCTAGTTTACAGTTGGCACCTATAGGACTTTTCATCCCTGAATGTGTTTCTTACCTATCTCTCTTTCCTTCCTGGAGAAGTATAACTCCTTCAATTGCACTTTGGGAAACAAAATTAACCTTTTTACCTTTATGCTTTCCATTTTAGTATGATCTTGATTCTTTTTTTGTGTGGGGGGGTGGGATTCTTGTTGAAATTTTTGTTGGAAGATATTTCAAGTTCACAAGTTAACAATTGAAATCCCTTAATTGTAAGCTCTACCTCCAGAGCAGGGATCACATCTTATGCTCTTCCCTCCTTGTCCACTCCCTTATTCTAGGAAGTGAATAGGTACTTAATAAATATTTGTTGATTTTAATTCCCTCATTTGTTTTTAATGCTGTTCCTAAATGCATAATTCTGGGTTTCTGTAGTAAATATTACTATTTCCCTCAGTTCACTTGGGTTTTTTTGTATAATCACTATATCATCAAATTCAACTGTCTTCCTTTATAACTCTGCTAATATTTGACATTTTTCTTAATACCAACTGCTAAACAAATGTTGCAGGCTCTTACCTAACATCTATACCATATAAGACAATCATTATCAACCTAGTCTCACCACCTGTGGCCATCCCTGGAGCCATCCATCCCTAGGGTATGGTAATTGGGAAGATCACCCCTGCTTCAGCAAAGAGTGGGCAGCCAAAGCTTAGTGATTCACAATGACAGGAGAAGAGGAGGAGATGGAAAACATAGAATATAATTAACAAGTAAAATTAGCATCCTAATCTAAACCCCTTTTTTATCATCAAGGCAAAACAAGCAGTCTTTAACTTCACTTCAAACTTAGCACCCCAATTCTTCCTTGTCGCCCATATTGATTGTGGTGGGAGGTGATACTTCTGTTGCCTCCTATATACAGGAATTACAGAACATGAACTCCATGAGGCAGGAGCTGTGGTCCAGGCAGGCCCATTAGACTTTTCATTGCACAGCCTCAACCCAGGAGATAAAATATATGTAAAAAATTTTCAGAGAACCAGTGGAACCCAACCTGCCTGGGAAGGACCTTTTCAGGAATTATTGACAACTCCTACTGCCATTAAAATTGGTGAAAAAGACTCATGGATTCATTGCTCTCATGTAAAACCTGCGCCATTCATAGGTGAAGAGATTTCAGATAGAACTGAAGTAGACACTAAAGAGCTAAAAAACCCTAACGATAGCAACTGTTAAAGAGCTTTCCCTTCTCAAGACTCTTCTCTTCCCCAAGAAAGGAGCCCAGAGCAGGAGGAAGGAATGACCTCTGATCTCCTGTCAGACAGAGACCAGGACCTTTGACTGTCTCCAGGAACCTGGGGTGACACTGGTGACACAGGTGACACAGGTGACTGAACCATTCCTGTAGAAAACATCCAGAAGTGCCGGAAGAAGGGTTCCCACCTGGGGAGACAGATTCCTCCGGGGATGACCCCAGCCAGAGCGACTTTGCGTGTGTACACTCCTCTTCTCTAGAAAGGGTAAGGCCGATGTGGAATGGCCTCTAAAGGATCCAGAGTGGAATTATAATAACGACAGGGAATTCCAAAGATTAAAAGACGCTAGGGAAACACTTCTGATAAGGAAAAGGTTAGGAAGGGGAGGTTAATGCTCTAGTATCCAATTTTAAATCTCACAATTGTAAGCATATTTCATCTATATTAAAACACTTAGGGAAGAGAAGAAGTGAAGAACAATATGATTTTCTTTTCAACCCACTGAGGATGGCCCTGAGCAGTTCAAAGTACTACCTACTAAGGTCATCTTAAAAACAAACCAACCAACCTTTATTTAATCTTCCCTATTCTGTGCATGAAATTCAAGTCACTCATACAATTTCAAGACAGTCCTACAGCAGCACTCCCTGGGATGCTGTAAGAGATGCTGTGCAGCTAGAAGGAATGTTGACTGGCTGACAAATTTACTGTAAGAAGTGTAAGTCCTCGGAGTGCTGTGGTTGAATATAAAAAGGCAACTCAACTTCAGATCTCTGTTGGGAAGCAGGGACCCAGCCTGGGCAACAGCTCAAAAGCATTAAAGAAGAACCTCTGCCAAAAATCAAGGAGGAAAAGAAGTGAGGGGTTTGGGGAAGGAGGAAATAATCAAACGAAGATCTGCTTGCATCTTTATTTCAAAACTGACATTTCAAGGACTTTTGCACTGTAAAACAAGTTGTTTTTAGGTTCAAGGGATGGGATGAGGGGAGAAGGTTGGCTGAAATTATTCCAATATCCGCTTCTTGTTCAGTCCAGAAAATCGATCAATGAAGGATTTATTAAGCACCTAGTGTATGTGAGAAGACAAAAATGAAACACTCAATTGGCCTATTCACTAAGTATCAAATTGTAAGGCTTTGTGTAAGCTAAGTGAATTCTGAAGCCGATTACTCAAAAAGTGTTCTCCTTAGCCTGTACTTACTGTATTTTTCTGGTTTAGAGGAGATAATTATGCTAAGTATCTTCATTTAATGTATTTTCCCCTCTGAATGTAAATGTATAATCATGTTCTTTGAAAAGATATTGTTCAGCTTTTTTTGGGGGAAGGGGAACAATTTTGGTGAATGTATATTTTTATTAAAATTTTAAAAATAAGTTTTGAAGTGGCAAAAAGAAAAAGATCCTGAAAAGATATTTGCTAAAATATTGCAAAAGATTAGAATCTAAGCAATAAGAAAAACTATTTTTCGAGTTCTTTCTTCTTCAATTTATAGTTGTTTCTTTCTCCTCCAGGGAAGCTACATTTTATGGAATGTAATATAATTTGGAAAGCAGCAGGCAGGAGAAAGAAATTTGATGTTTTTTTAAATATGAAGAAGTTATGAAGGACTTCAAGAATGAGCTTGCTTTTATAATTTGTTTTTTATTTAGCAATTATTTAAAATTGTGGAACAGAAACTTATAGATACAAATATTAAATACCATTATATGTCAATAAGAAATCTTATCTAAGAGCAAACTTGCCTACAAAGATGAATTTTAAATTCATATTCTAATGAGAGACTTATCATTTACTATTAAATGATAAAAACTCTTAAATTTTTTTTATTCATAGCAACTTAAAGCTGAAACCAAATGATAGGGTTACCTATTTAAAGCAGGTCCTATTTAATGTGATTTTTTTTAATTCAAAAAATGGCTGCATAGAGATAAGTTAAGGCTTATCTGATCCTGGAGGAAATAACAGGACTAGCAAATGATATTAATAATTTATAAACAGCAAAAGTGGCACAATTCTCCCTTTCCATTTATGTAGATGAAAAACATATTAACATGAATATCATTATAAACTCATAGGATGATACAGTTAGAAGGGAGCTTGACACCAGATTCAACCCCCCTCTCCCATTTTACAAATGAAGAAAGTAAGGCCAGGGGAGGTGAAGCAACTCACCCCAAGATCATGCTATGCACCTGTATCAAAACTGGAATATAATGGAGATTCATGACTCCTGATGCCACAGCCTTTCTCTCTGCCATTTTTTAATCCAAATGAAATTGAAAACAGTTCTTCCTGATTGAACAAACAACTGAATGATTTCCTTGAAGAGTTCTCTGCTTAGTTAAATATCTGAACCCTAATTTGGGGTGATTCGTTCTGTCAATTTAAAAGCCAATTTGTTATGAGGCACCTAGGTGCCTAATTAATGATTCTCCCATTTAACAAATGGGAGAAGGTTGGCAATTGACCAATGTTAAAACAATTATAATATATATTTCTACCTATACCATATTGGTAGTGGGAGGATAAATCAGATAAAAAATTAAAAAAATATATTGTAAGCTCCATGAAACAAACAGTTATAGAAACCCAGGAGGTGCTCTTCATCAGCATTATCTTGTTAAGGGGGTTTCCCAAGGCTATCCAGTGAGTCACTGGTGTCATAGTAACAAGTGGTTGTCATCCATCATATGGGTTAAAGTGACTAATTGAAGATAGAGGTTTAATTACACTCATAAGAATGGAAGACACAGCAGATCCTTTGATAATTTCAATAACATTCTTGTATACATGAAGATGGATGACAAAGTATACTGGTATATTGTTGTCCTTCAGGATAAAAGCCTTAAGTTAGTGTAGAGTAACTAAAACAAATGGCCCTGTGGCTGGAGGATATGAGCTGTGAAAGTTAGCAAAGCTGCTCTAGGACAAATCCCAAAGGGTTGTTTGGTCAAGGAAATTCTAAATGTTTATGACCAAACATCATTCAAAATAAATAGTGAGTGGCATGGCTCAGGGATTTTGTTACCTAAGCTTTAATGAAAATTGAGTTGTCTTTCAGTTATGGAACAGGAAAAGATTATCTTTTGTTGTTGTTGTTTGCAGATTATAAATGTTTAAGGGGAAAATAATACATTTTTCATGTCAAATTCAGGAAATATTTTTTGGCATGCTAGAGCTCTTAGACATAATTTTCATCAGGTCAATTACTTGTTTATGAACCTGCAGTGATTTCTAATCATCTATAGTTGTAAAGAAATCATTACAGGACTTAGGGAAAAATCTTGATGATAACTTAAATGGTGTCATAGAAACAAAAATAATTCAGTGTTTTATTTTATGATCATTACATTGAGAAAATTATTTGGGAAAATAATTTTTAAAGTAGCTTCTTATTTTTCTTTTTTTGTTGTTTTGTTTTGTTTTTTGGTGAGGCAATTGGGGTTAAGTGACTTGCCCAGGGTCACAAAGCTAGTAAGTTGTCAAGTGTCTGAGGCTGGATTTGAACTCAGGTCCTCCTGACTCCAGGGACAACGCTCTATCCACTGCACCACCTAGATACCCCTTATTTTTCTTTTAATGATGTAACCACTCTTCTAGTCACATTGGGCTCAAAATCTTGGAGTTGACTGCTCCCTCTCTCCCCTCTCCCAAACACACTGGATCCCACCTAATCTAATTAGTTAGCTTCTATATTGTCTCTTGTATCCATATTTTCCTTTCCATTCTCACTTCTACCACCTTAATTCAGGCCTTTATTACCTTTCTCTTGATCTACTATAATAATCACTTTCAGAAACTCTCTGATTCTAGTCTTTCCCCTTCTCTAATTAATTCTAAACCTGAGGAACAAATTAATCTCCCTAACACACAGCCTTTACCATAATACTCCCACACTCAAAAACTTCTAATTCTGAGTCAGTGTGGTCCAGTGGAAAGGAATTTAGATTTGTACACCTGGTTGCAAAACCCTGGAGTGAGTTTGGGCAAGTCATTCAAATACTTTGGTCTTAATTGTCTCATCTGTAAAATGAAGTGTGCCAGACCAGATAAAACCCATGGATCTTTTCAGCAATCCAATGATCATTGTCCAGTTAGATGCTAACACTTGGAATGCATTGGTCAAGAGCCTTTATGTACTCTTTGGGTCTTCCTGCTCATTATGCCCCTTTGCCCCTGCCAAACAAACATTAAACTATTACCTGAACATACCCCATGTTCTTCTATTCTAACCATTTGGCAGGACATAGTGGAGAAGGCACTGGGTTTAGGAACATGTCAGTTCCAATTCTGGTTCATATTAACTAGCTGTGACCCCCCCACCCCCCAACCTCCAGCACCATAAGTCACTAATCTCTGTGTGCCTTAAGTTTGCACAAATGAAGAGTTTGGGTTTTAGGTCTTTCAGTTCCCTTTCAGCTTTAAATAGCAGGATCCTATGATCATCTTCCCTTCTGATCCCCTCTTAACAATAATCTCTGTCTAAATTATACCTCTTCTTGAAGGTCCAGGTGCAGGGTGACCTCCTCTACAGAGGAACCTTGCCTGGCATGTGCAAGCCACTATTGTGGGTTTGGAGCCACCCTCCCTCAGTGCCAGTCCTATAGAAATCAATCTTTGCCACAGACTCTTCCTTATCTTATCTTTTTTTTTTGAGGGGTATCTCTGTAAACTATTAAACAACAAAAATAACATCATAGAATCTCTCCCTCCTCTGAATGCTCCCAGGAAATCTATACATCTCTTGATAATTAAATTCCACAAATACTGAGTCCCTTCTCTTTGCAAGGTAGACCGATAGGCATGTTGGGAATACAAAGATGAATAAAACATGATATCCTGCCTAACTTCAAGGTGCTTACTGCATATTAAAGAAACTATACATAACTGTAGTTAAGGTAAAAATATATTAAAAAGGCTATGAGATGGGGCAGCTAGGTAGCACAGCGGATAAAGCATCAGCCCTGGATTTAGGAGGACCTGAGTTCAAATCCCACCTCAGACACTTGACACTTACTAACTGTGTGACCCTGGGCAAGTCACTTAACCCCTATTGCAAGGGGGGGGGGGGCTATGAGAGTTCTGAAGAGGAAGTAATCACAATTGATTAGGTAAACTGGGGAAAGTACAGAGCATTTATATACTACTTTTTATTACAGTAATACAAATACTTATTTGTTCTTATGAGATTGTGAAATTCTTAAGATACCATATATTCTTCCTCTTCATATTACTTAGAATAAGTAATAGTAGGCAAGGTTCTCAGCTTGACAAATGAATAAATACATTGCTAGGCATGCTAGGTACAACTCTGGATTTGTATTATCTGTCCTTGTGGGTATACAGTATTGTTCTAGCTCTGCAGAACTGCCCCTTTCTTATAGCAAAACATATAGACCTAATTTGTGGCCATATCTTCTACCAAGTCAACATGGAATCAGGAAATTCCCCACAAGTTATGCTCTGGAGGTAAGGTTTTGTAACTCTTATTGTGTCTTCCTTCAGAGGATATAGGGCATATTCAGGAATAGCACAATGAGAAAAAAATCATCTCCTTAAGTCTCATCAATTGGAGATGAATTGATGATGGATTTGGGCTGCCTTCCATAGTTTGAGGATGAATAGAAAAGACTGTTGTGGTTTCAGAGCTGTCTGTTTGTGCTAGTACTAGTAACAAAGGAATCATAATCATAGATTTTTCTTCCTTTCCCCTCTCTGAATATAGATCATAAAAAAGCCTTTATAAAAAGTACTCGAGACAAGAGTGGACTTTGTTCTCCAGGCTGTACAGGTGCATTGGCATAACCTCCTTGAGAAGTGAGACCCCTCCCCCTTGCCCATAGCCCCAAGGAATGGCTTAGCCCAAGAATTGCCCAGTCAGGGCAGCAGTAGACAGTTCCTATATTCTAAGTTTCTGCACTCTGAGTGTCTGGCAGAGCCATGGAGAAGAAATGGCAGACATACATGCTTTTGCCCATGCAGTCCCCCAAAAGAGAAACCATTTATTTAGCTAAGTAGCAAGAGTTACCAAATTCTAGCCATTTGGTGCGAAAAAGGGAGCTCTGGAATAGTGCTAGACTTGGTGTTGCTAGAGAGGAAGGGTCAGGAGTTTGGAAGAGAAAAGAGTTCTCTTGTCTATATCTTGAAGAAAGATGAGAATTCCAGAATTCAGTTGTTCAGTGAGAAAAGAGGAAGAACCAGGCTCTTGGGGCAAAAAGCATCTTACATGGATTGCTTCCATTACCCATCCCAAACATAGGACCTGGGGACCCATTTATCCATATCTGTGGGAGGTCTAAAATAATCTATCTATAACCTAAGAATTCCCAGAGGCAACTCTAAATCCAAAGAGATATGATTGGTGGGTAACCATTTCTAAAATGAAACATAGTCCACTTAAGCCCAGAGAGGGGTTCTGGGCCACAGGTTCTAAGCAAGAGATCTAAAAATAGGACCTAAAACTGAGTTTTAAATGGCAAAATATGATTGGCATTGTGAGATGATCTGGGAAGTATTTTATTTGGGCAACCAGTGTATATTTCACTATACCCATAAGCCATTACAACTTTATGTGACCATTTACTATGATTTCTCAGGCTCTTCTGTGGAGAAGACTCATTTTATATCAATTACATCTATGATACTTGGGCCTAGAGAATATTTTAAATTGTTAGTGTTAGCACTCAGGACTGTCGACAATGGTGAAAGGTTTGCCAAAGGAAGGACTGAGGAGCTACAGGAAATATGGGTATTGATTCTGTATGAAACTGCCTGAAGTTAGAAAATATCCAGGTACAGTGATTTAAAAAAAAATTTTGCCTTTTTTTGCCAGCATTGTGGCTTATTTTTTTTTATTTTAAGTGAACAGTTTACTTAAGGAAATTTCTACATGCTAGCATCAAGATTAAAGAAGCCTTTTGACATGTTCAGGGATGGTATTAGCTTGTGATTTTCTACCTCACAATTAATTTGTGTTTGTAATAACTCTCCCCCTAGAACGCCATCCTTTGAAGTTACTAAATGTTCAAATCTAAGTGCTTATCTTCATCAAAAACTCAAGCCTGAATGCTTCCAGGGTGCAAATCAAAAGGACAAGCTCTGAGAAATGCTTGCCATATCCTATCCTTTAAATTCAACTACTGTAGCATAAACATTTCAACTGCATTTCTAAACTAAAGCTTAGGAAACAGGTTCCCAGGAGAATAGTTCTAGCTATTTATCTTTATTCATGTTCATGAGAAAATACTTAACTAAACAATGAAATAATCCTAAAATGAGCAGATAAAAGAATAATGCTTTTGGGGCTTGGAATGATTTCAAACATTTTATGCCCAGGGCATTGCTAAAGGGGATGTTAGATTAAGAAAAAAACAAACAAACAAAGGCCACCTAACTTTTTTCTGAATCAGAGATTGAAGTAGGGTTGGGGAAAGGGAGAACTAGAATTGTTCTCATTATCTCCACCTCAGTTCTCCCAATCCCTGTCTTCTTTGGGTTTTGGAAAAGGAAAATAGAAATAAAAAGAGGAAGAAATGAAAAGAGAAGGTATTTGGGAGTGAATCACACAAAAGATATTTTTCATTCACTCAGAAATAAAGTAAAATGGCCTGTAGCTTAATATCTGTGTAACCTGAGTCCCTAAACCCATTGGGATGGTTCCCTCTCATTACGAGTGATCAGTGCTCTGTGCCTGCCAGGGTGAACTGCACCAGGAAGGTGGTGAAAGGGGGACAAAACAGAGATTTGCTCTCTTCAAGCTTGAGGGTCTCTTCAGTCTCACCGGATTCTTTAGGCGTGTCAGGCTTCTAGCTTTGAGAGAAAAGATGGATGATGACAACCTCATTTCCAGCTGCTGAAGGAAGAGATTCTGAGAAGAAGCTGACATGAGATGAGTAGTCATCTCCATCATGTCCATGTGAAAGATGTTGTGCATGCAGGTGCATACTTTACAGCTGTACATGTGAATTACTGTATGAGTCTGCTTGGTATTATTTTGCTGTTATTTTTCTTTTGTCCCGTTATGCTCATTCTATAGCCATGTCTATCTGTTAATTGTTTTGTGTATGTGCTATTGCTTATAGTTAAGTTGTATTTTATATAGCAAGGCTTACTGATGGTGTTATGATTGCAGTTAGATAACTGTGCTTTGCTAGTTTGTTGTTGGTCAGTTGTTCAATTGTGTCGAACTCTTTGGGATCCCAGTCCGTGCTTTTTTTCTTGGCAAAGCTATTGTAGTGGTTGGTCATTTCCTGCTTTTGTGAATTAAGGCAAACAGAAGTTAAGTGACTTGCCCAGGGTCATATAGCTAGTAAGTGTCTGAGACTGAAATTTAATTCGGGCCCAGAACTCTATCCATTGAGCCAACTACTTGCCTCTGTTAGCTATGCTTATTGATTTTGATTGATTGCTGGAAATGTACATGTGTTATATCCTATATGTAGTTAGGTATGTTATCATTATAGTATACTTTAAGTTGATCTTTATTGTGCCCTATTTACTACATGTATTGTTTATGGGCATTTGTTTATTTTAACTTCAATAATACTGAAGGTTTGCTACCTGGAATACCAGTGAAATCATCCTTGTTGTTTTAAAGTGTTGATGCTTGTGTTTATACCACATACTTTCAGGTTTTGTACTTGCACCATGTAATCTTTGCAAGAGACTAGAAGGACTTTTAGCCCAGGAGGGGTAAGTAACCTGAGTCCCAAAGCCCATTGGCACAGGATTCTCTCAATCCTGATGCAGATCATACCTAAATCTACATTAAGGCCAGAAGCGACAAGAAAGGGAGAGAGGAGAGACTGTCTCTTGGAGCTTGAGAGTTGTTTTGAGTCTCTTTGGTTTTTTTGGTTGTCTCTATAGTCGCTTCAGGAGCTTCTGGCTTCAAGGGGGGAGATGGATGATGCCAACCCCACTTCAGGTTGCTGAAAGAAGAGTCTTGGGGAATAAGCCAACATGAAAAGATCTAGCAGTCTCCATTGTGTCCTTATCCCCAGCTTGCTACACTAGAGACTTTGAAGAACGTCCCCTTGGATGAGAGCTAGGATTCTTTTGCTTGGTTGAGTTGAGTTACCTTGTTCTTAATGGAAGAACTCCTTTAATTTGTACTGTCTGGTCCATATTCTCCTATCTATACTATTTCTAATTACTGATTTTGCTATCAACTTGACTAAATGGGTTTTCTACTTTCCTACTTGTTATGTGTCTTCACTGCGGAATTGATATTTTATGGGAAAGGGGTCAAGCCTTTGATATAAAGCTTGGGCCCTCCTTTCCTTTTACCAATTAATGAACAGCAAAGAAAAGTTAGCTTGAACCTGAAAAATCACATCACCTAGACTAGTAATATTTAAGGGAACAGACTGATATAATTCTAGCTTGATACCCTATCTATCTGAGGACAGTAGAGTAGATAGATTCTGATTCCAACCTCCTGCTTCCCCCTTCTGTCAGGAAAAAAAGTCTCCTTTGGAGAAGGAGTGGGGAAGATGAAGAAAACCAAAGATATCTATTTTGCTTCCCTTCTAGCCACACAATATCCCCATGCTACAATACCCCCAAGCTATATGTGGGAGCAGCCCCTCCCTCCATACATCTTTATTTTATTTAAGGAAGGTAATTCATTGTATGAGAATCACTACACCAGTAGAGATCACCAACCATCTATGACTTTTTGGATAAATCCTACAGAGGTTCCCAATGTACAGAGGTAATGATCTGCCTTGGGCAACAGAAGTTGGATTTTGAACTCCTCTTCTTGTTCAAAGTCCAACACTCTATCCAGAACAATGGACTAACTCTACCAAATGAAAATTTGGTCACCAAAAGATGACAATTGCTACTTATTTCCTCGTTTTCTCCCTTTAATCATGTGAATCCTGGACTATTACAAATAGGAGTTTTAGAGATCATTTAATCTAACCTCATTTGTAGATGAGAAAACTGAAACCAAGAAAAGGAAAGTCAATTGCCTGAGATCACCTAAGTAGTAAAGCCATGATGGGAATTCATTTTATGGCTTCTAATTCAATGATCTTGCCATTATGTTGTCATCCACAACACGTCTGTCATCCATCTCTGGCAATGATCTCATCCTATACCTCAATTAACTTCTTCAAGTCTTAACTTCCTCACATGTTCATCTTGAGCTTATCAATAATTGTTATGAAAATAAAAAATAAGATAGTATTAGATTAAGATTTTATGCCTCACAATTTTTTTTACAATAATTCTCCCTCTAGCACAGTATTATTTGAAGATACAAAATGTTCAAATCTAAGTGTTTATCTCCATCACAAACTCTGAATGCTGTTAGGATGCAAATCAAAAAGACAAGCTCCAAGTACAACTTGCTATTCTCTATCCTTTAAATTCGGCTACTGTTTTGGAAATAGCTCTTTGGATCTTTAGAATACAGGTGTTTTATTCAAGTGAACAATCACTGTGGGTAGAAAGTAGCTTCAAAATAAAAAATTGCAGGGTTCAAGTCTCAGTCCTGACATATACCAACTGTACTGAATTCTGGGCAAGTAAGTCACTTATATTGGTGCCTCAAGCTACTCTCTAAAATAATAAGTTTTTTGAAACAAGGATGATCACTGTTACCAATATTATTCAATAATATTCAATATTGTATTGGAAATTCTAAAAGGGCAGCTAGGTGGCACAGTGGATAAAGCACTGGCCCTGGTTTCAGGAAGACCTGAGTCCAAATCCTGCCTCAGATACTTACTGGCTCTGTGACCTTGGGCAAGTCACTTAACCCTCATTGCCCCAGAAAAAAAAAAGAAAAAATAAGGAAATCCTAGCAATAGCAATAGAAGAAAAAGAAACAGAAATAATCAGAATAGGGAATGGGGCAATAAAACTATCTATTTTTTGCAGATGATATGATGATATACTTGGAAAATCCCAAAGACTCAAGTAAAAAGTTAGCTGAACAATAATTTTAGCAAAGTAGGAGGATAAGAAGGAAATCCATATGGATCATCAGTATTCCTATATGGCACAAACAAAACTCTGCAAGAAAAGGTAGAAAGAGATACCCCATTTAAAATAACTCTAGATAGTATAAAATACCTGGGAGTATACTTCCCAAAACAAACCCAGGAACTATATAAACAAAATTATAAAAAACTTTTTATATAAATAAAATCCAATTTAAATAACTGAAGAAATATTAATTGTTCATGGGTTGGAAAGGCCAATATAATAAAAACAACAATTTTACCTAAACTGATTTATATATTCAATGCTATCCCAATTAAATTACCAAAATATTATTTTACTGAATTAGGAAAAAATAACAAAATTCATTTGGAAAACAAAAAGTCAAGAATATGAAAGGAAATAATGAAATAAAATTATAAAGGAAGGAGGTTTGGCAGTACCAGATCATACACTATATTATAAGGCAGTAGTTATCAAAACTATCTGGCACTAGCTAATAAATAGAAAAGTAGATCAATGAAACAGAATAGACATACAATTTACAACAGCAAATAAACATAATAATCTTGCATTTGACAAGTGTAAACATTTAAGATTTGGTGATAAGAATTCATTATTTGGTAAAAATTGTTGGGAAAACTGAAAAGCAGTATGGTAGAAACTGGGCATAGACCAATATCTTACACCATTTAGCAAGATAAGCTCAATATAGACATGGGACCTAGATATAAAGAGAGATATTACAAGAAAATTAGAAGAATGTTGAAAATATTACTTATCAGACATGTATAGGTGAACAATTTATAAATAAATAAGAGTCGGAAAGCAAAGTTAGGTGTAAAATGGATAATTTTGATTACATTAAATTAAAAAGGTTTTATGTAAATAAAACTAATGTAGGCAAGATCAGAAGTAAAACAGAAAACTGGGAAAAGTGTAGACAGTTTATCAGATAATGGTCTCATATCAAAAATATATAAAGAACTTTGTCAAATCTATAAGAATGTGTTATTCTCCAATTTATAAATGGTCAAAGCATATGAACAAGCAGTTTTCTGATGATGAAATCAAAATAATTTATAGTCATGACAAAATGCTCCAAACCATTATTGATTAGAAAGATGCAAATTAAAACAACCGTGAGATATCATTTTACAGCCACCAGATTGCAAAAATGATTGAAGTGGAAATTGACAAATATTGCAGGGGATGTGGAAAAATTGGGACACTAATTCATTGTTGGTGGAATTATGAACTGATCCAGCCATTCTGGAGAGAAATCTGGAATTATGCCCAAAGAGTTATTAAACTACCCATAACCCAGCAATACTACTACTAGGTATATTTCCTAAAATGATTATGGAAAAAGGAAAAGAACCTGTATGTTCTAAAATGATTATAGCACATCTCTTTGTGGTGTTATCCTCATCAGTTGGGGAATGGATGAATAAGTTGTGGCAAATGATTGTGATGGAATACTACTGTACTATAAAAATGATGGGATCAGGGATCTTAGAAAAACATGGAAAGACTTGTATAAAAGAACGAAGAGTGAAATGAGTGGAACCAAGAGAATATTGTATATGGTAACAGCAATATTCTTTTAAGAACAACTTTGAGTGAATAAGTTATTTTTGGCTATTATAAATACCCAAATCAGGGGCAGCTAGGTGGCGCAGTGGATAAAGCACTGGCCCTGGATTCAGGAGTACCTGAGTTCAAATCCGGCCTCAGACACTTGACACTTACTAGCTGTGTGACCATGAGCAAGTCACTTAACTCCCATTGCCCCGCAAAAATAAATAAATAAATAAATAAATACCCAAATCAACTATAAAAGACATATGAAGAAAGATGTTATCTGCATCCAGAGAAAGAATTGATAAATGTATGGAATAATTTTACACACACATATACATACACACATACATACACACATAAATATAACCTGTTTGTGTCTAATAATAGGCATCTCTATAGTAGAGTGGAGGGAAGGAAGAAAGAATGGATAGAAAAAGAAATGTACATGATAATTTTGTGTATTTGAAAGCAATAGCAAGTTGTGCATAGTTTCATTTGCAGTTTCATGTGAAATCATCTTTTAAAAAATTGTACTATGTTATGGAAATGCTTCCTTTATTTTCCATAAAAAATGTATTAATATAATTAAAAAATAAAAGTGAAAGATAAAGTTATAAGTTTCAGAGCAGGGCCAGGTCTGGGGATGTAGAGACAGCTTCTTACTAAAAGTTTCCTACATTAATGAAATCACAAGTATAGATTTTAAAAAAATGAAACAGATATATGGGGTCTTCACCTGAAATGCAAATATGAGATAATATAGTAAACAATCTCTATATTTCAAAGTCAAACCCTTGTCTTCTATCAACTCCCACCTTCTCATTATGTTTTAAAGTTTTATGGGAGTAGTCTCCAAATATTTGTTATTTCTACCCCTACCTGTAATAAATTCTTGAGGATGTATGTCAATTTTATATGTATTGGTTTATGAATTAAATAATGCATTCTTATACTACTATACTGTGTACATTATAAAACATATACAAAAACAAATTTGAAAGGTAAGTATGAAATAAATAACATTTCTATTTTAATGTTAAATTATGTTTTTCTCACTAATATAATGGAATATGCTTTATTATATTTTAAAATCTTGGTTAACATTATGATATGGAAATTTCAGGGTCAGATTCTAAGTTTGGATTATTTTAGTACTTCATTTTAATGACACACATATACATGGAAAAGGCAGACATTTTATATATATATGTATTATACATCTATTTATATATAAACATATATGTATTTTTGTATATATTTTAAAGCAACTCCTATTGTAAATGGCAAAAGGTTAAACAAAAATTCAAATTGGAATGATAATATATAAAATAAAATATTAATTCTGGAAAACACTAGTGGAATTAATCTCACAATTGTTTTAAGGATCATTCGTGAGTTCCCATAATTTAAATTGAAGTATTTAATGGGAACACCTGGAAGATTTTATAAGACAACATTGTGACTTTTAATACTATAATAATTAGTTGAATGGTCCTAGAACCTAGGTTCCAGATGTTCTAAATTTTGTTCATTAATAAAGAATAAAGACAGTTAACTATGAAAATTTCTCTAGTAAGCCAAAAATATGAAATAATATGTTATTTATAAATTATTACATAAAGGAAGGTAGGAAAGAATTATAACGCAAGAACCTAGAAACACTTCTATAAAACTTAAGCAAATTTCAATATGGGGAAAATGCATTTTCATATAGATATTATCCCTGCCATCATGAAGATTTTGGTCTTTCATACTGGATGCTTTATGGCCTATAAATGAAATGATGGCAAGCACTAAATTTAACTTTTCTTTTTTTCTGCTTTGAGAAGCCAAAACTTCCCACTGCCTAATGGAATCATATTTAGGTAAATCTGTGATATCATCTACCTGGATGATCAACCGCAGGAAGTCATTTAAATGAAAGTAGACAACACTGAAAGGCTGAAACCCCATGCCAGACGATCTTTATATGAGAAAGAAATTACTTCAATTTTATAAGATATCCAATTTTAAAACATCAATTATGAAGTTATGATGTGTAAGATATTATGCTAAGCCCTTGGGATACAAAGATGGGAAGAATAAAAGCATATAGAAGAATTCCTAAAATTTGAGGATCTCAAATTTTCCATTGTGACATATTCAGGATAATTTTGGTGTATTATACAGAATCTCCAACACTGTTGACTCTAAGTGGTCGCTTTTGGGGGGTATGAGGGACTTGACTTGTGGTTTCAGAGACATTAAGAATTTCTGGTGAGGAAAACCTTTCTTAAATGCTGATGGAAGGAGGCAGCTAGGTGGCACAGTGGATAAAGCACGGGCCCTGGATTCAGAAGGACCTGAGTTCAAATTCCACCTCAGACACTTGACACTTACTAGCTGTGTGATGCTGGGCAAGCCACCTAACCCCCTTTGCCCTGAAAAAAAAATGCTGATGGACACATGCTCTGAAACTTCTGGCCTTAGAGAGTTGCCCAGAGCACTGAGAACTAGCCTTAGGTTACACAGCCAGTATATGTTAGAGGTCTACTGTGAGCATAAGTCTTCTTTTTTTTTCTTTGTTTCTTTGTTTCTTTTTTTGTTTCTTTGTTTTTTGTTTTTTGTTTGCAGGGCAATGAGGTTAAGTGACTTGTCCAGGGTCATAAAGTTAGTAAGTGTCAAGTGTCTGAGGCCATATTTGAACTCAGTTCCTCCTGAATCCAGGGCTGGTGCTTTATCCACTGTGCCACCTATCCGCCCCCCATAAGTCTTCTTGATTCTGAGACCAATTTTCTGTCCAGTCACCTGTACTGCCTCTTAAATGGTCAATAGCAACATAAATTCATTTTGGCATACTAAACTCATTTGGGTCCTATTATTCAGTGGCTCGCTATCCTTCCTTCCTTCAACATTGGGATGGAAAAAGTTGATAGATAAGTTCATATCACTCAATGAAAACACTTTTCTTTCTATAAGGGGGAGAGATATGATAATGATGATGAGACAGCTACTACTGCTGCTAATGATAGCAACTAACATTTATATGGAACTATAAGCTTTATAAAGTGTTTTTGCAATAACCTGTAATGTAGTTAGCACATGTAATATAACAATTTTACTGAAGAAGAATCTGATACTCAGGGAAATAAGTTACTAGCCTTTAGTCACATAGCTGGTACTCTGAATATGGGAGATGGGATTAAAGGTGAGCTTTCCTGTCTCCATATCCTGATGTCATATTCTAACTCTGTTTCACACAGCAAAAAAGTAGAAAGTTTAGTAATAGAAAAACAGAATCTAGAAACTGTTGAAGCAATCAGTAGCTAGTTGTAACTCATGAGAGGGAAGGTTCTTTGAACCTGCTGCACATAATTCCAAGCTTGCTCACCCCATCCATCCAATTGTCCGGCTGTCCATCCATCCATCCATCCATCCATCCATCCATCCATCCATTCATCCCATCCAGTTATTTATTTGCATATTCACTTAGTAATATATTCACTTGCTTATTTATTCATTCAGTTATTTATTTATTTACTTATCTATCATCCATTTTTTCCATGATAGGTCAAGATAGACATCTTTTCTTTTCATGATGGACACCATTGGCTAAGAACAACAAAAGTTTGTACATAGGGGCAGCTAGGTGGCGCCCCAGCCCTGGAGTCAGGAGTACCTGAGTTCAAATCCGGCCTCAGACACTTAACACTTACTAGCTGTGTGACCCTGGGCAAGTCACTTAACCCCAATTGCCTCACTTAAAAAAAAAAGTGTGTACATATTCATGTATATATGTATGTTTCAGGCTTGGTTTAGATTCCTCAGTTAACTCTGGTTTTATCCCTACCTATGGAGTATGCTTTTAGATTAATTGAAAATTTTGTCAGTGCGTGCAACTCCTCAAAAAATAAGGGGCAGAATAACTCCTTTTTTGAATCTTGATCCTTAATCATAACAGTGGGACAAAAAGGAATATAGAGAACAGGAGCTCCCCAGTAAAATGACACTATTATACCCACTTATTTGTGCCCCTCTATCTGATATATAATTAAGATCAACTGCATTTTTCATGGAATTGCCTACATCTAAAGTAAAATTTTCATTAAAGCTTTTGATTACACTTAAAATTCAAAGTGGGTACCTGAAGCAGATAATTTAACTGAATTGCATTTAAGTGGAAAGGCATGTAGTATAGATCCTGCAACAGATTGTAGGTCCACCATGAGAAGATCAGTCTGATAAAGTTCAGTAAGGCTTATCACCAGAAACATGGCTGCTACATCATAATTTTATCTTGATTACTACAATTCAAAAAAACTGGCAAGTAAGTTGTTTGTTTTTTAAAAAAATATGAAGAGTTTTGAGCTTTGTCTTTGGTGGGGCTATTCGCACAAAAGAAACTGTATATCACTTGAAGAAGTGCTTTGTACAAAATACAATAATTATCTAGATGTAACATTTCAATCTTGTCCTAGAAAATAAGTGGAGAATGCATTACTCATTCTTTGTCCTGGAAAAGATAATTATCCAAGGTGGTCCTTTTATTCCTCTGAATGCTTCCAGACTATATGTTCAAATATGCTGTTTCTAAATACATATATAGGCTTAGAGGTTGAATACATATTTAGCACATTAAAGAGGATTCTTTTCACCATTCAGGTTGTAATTATTCAGGATGAATTGGTGATTTTGCTTCTCACCACAAAATGAGGTGAACTGCATCTCTTATTCTTTAGCAATATTTGCGCATTAACATTCCATCAATCTTAAGGAATCTGTTAAAAGTATTTTTGTTTAAGACATTGATATGGTAAATCATGTTGTATAAAAAGTAGTTTTAAATAATAGTTCTTATTTGGCCCATCACTTTCAGTACAATATCACCTACCAGGTCTTTTTTGAGGCAATTGGGATTAAGTGATTTGCCCAGGGGCACACAGCTAGCATCTGATGCCAGATTTGAACTCAGGTCTTCCTGACTCGAGGGCTGGTACTCTATCCAATGAACCATCTAGCAGCATATAAAATTTTAAAGTGGAAAGTTGGATTGAATTTCCTGAAATAATAAGAGCTGCACAATCCCTTGGGGTTACATTTTCTAATGGCTAGAAATTCAATAATTTGTTGTGTAAAGGAATGAAAGATCAAAGAAAGTCCTACAGTATTCTAAGATATAAGAAATATCAATCACTACAAACTGTATACAATTCGAACAAAAACAATGCCAACCAGAAAAAAAAATCTCCAACCCAATAAATGAATTAAGAAACACTCTACCTATCTGTGAGTATTCCCATCTCAACAGGTACTTGTCTAAATCATCTCTATTTTGCATGCAGTGAATACTAAATTGCCATAAACCACAAGACTTAGGAGCCATGAAATACCTAAGTTTCAAGTATAATGCAAAAATACATTCTTTTTACATTTTTGCCTAGAAAATAAAGTTGTTTAAAATAAATATGCTCAACTACATAGAAGTTATATTACCCTTCTATTAAAAGAAAATTGTTGAGGTACTTGTGTTATCTAGTTAGTTGGTCATTATGACATTTTCCCTTAATACATCTCTAAGTGATTTCCTTTTTCAATTGCTCATGTTGCATTGTGATGACTTACCAAAAGTCTTAAATAAAACGCTGGGTCAAAATTCTTTTACTTGGATACACTCCGAGACTATTACTATTTCCGGACCCTGAGCAAAGTCAACCTGACTTTCTTAATCACACAGGTCACTCTTTTTCCTCTTTTTGTGTTGTGACACTGTCTGCCTCCATACTTGGTAATGTACCCTTTTTCACTTTTAATTCTCAGATTCAATCCTTAGTTTCCTTTAAAGCTTAGGTCAAGCACCACTACCACCATCACCACAAAATACATGCTGTTTCCTCCAGCTAGAATGCAAACTCCTCAGGACAGGGGCTTTCACTTTTGTCTTTGCATACCCAAGTCTAAGCACGTAGTAGGCACAATAAATATTGTTCACTGACTGATTAAATATATTCTCCTCGTGAAGGATGTGATTGTTCAAAGTTTAATAACCGGCTCTCCAAAAAAAGTATCCATGATACACTTTTAAGTTTAATAGGCATTATTAACATTTTCCATTTCATATTCTTAGGTATAGACAATCTAAAAAACAATAAACCAAGTCCTGATTTGTAACATTTGCTTGTTTCTGACCTTTAAATACTGACACTGACAATTTAACAATAGACTCTCAGGAGACAGTATAAACTGGCGCCAGCCTAACCCTGCTAGGATTTTCAAATCTTTAGGACATATCGGCCTTAGGGAGAATGAATCAATTACTTAATAATAAATAAACACATCCAATTAGAAGTGGGCTAGTAGTCATCAAGAACCTTTGGCAATATGGGGAGAAAATAACTCTTGGGAAGCTGGAAGGTGCTTCTCCAGTAAAATTATAAACCAGATATCTTCCATAATGAAAAATCCGTCTTCCCTGCTGCAGGCTCAGAAGCAATGAGACACCAGTGGAATTTTGTTGAATGGAAAAAAAATCTCAGAACATGGTTCTTGCATTCACCAGACTCACCTTAGGCACCCAGTGGCATTACGCAGCACCTGTGAAGAATGGAGCTGTATTTTCCGATCATCCTGGAGTGGTGAATTTTCCCATCCAGAGTGAGGGATGATGACTGCATTGGTCAACACTGCAAGGGCATCCTGGATAATTGGCATTTTAAGTGCATCACATGAAGAAAGATTCCAAAGGACTCCTACAAAATACAAATTAAAAATAGCATTTTTTAGTGACCACTGGTTTTCTTGCTTTAAAACTGTTTTTCCTCTTACTGTTAATAAAATTGTCAGAGAAAGACAAGATAGCACATGCAGGCACAAGTTTCTCCTTTAAGACTGTGCCCCTTAACTTTCATTAAAAGATAAAAAGAAGAATTCAGTTTAGAGCATCTCTATGGGCCCTCAGAAATAGGGCTGTCAGAATCTGACAACTGGAAAGAGAGTTTGTAATTTAGTTATCTGTGTTTTATAATAGAAAGTAACCAGAGTTGGAAGAACTGATTAAATGCATGATATTGAATAGGTTTTCATCAACTGAAAATGCAAGGGAGAGGATCTCCCAGATTTTAACCAACCCCAAAGGCATGTAAGGAAGTCGAATGGTAGAGCTATTCTGTATGTAATCTACCATTCCTACTTTGATAATTCATTTATTATAGCCTATCCAATTTGCTCTAGATTCTGTAATAAACAAAGCATGAAAATAAGTCCACTCCACATGCAGGGATGCATAAGGAAATTGAGGAATATAATAAGAATAAACCAGTAGCCATAATGAATTTTGATAGCACAGATGGTTTAATAGGAAAATGGATATATTATCTATTCTGCCTGTCTCTTTGTTTATCTTTGAAAGTGTTGCCTAAGGAGGAAGTACAGCCTGGATTGCTGTAGGCAGACAGACAAATGTGCCTTCCTTGCCTGATGATACAGGAAACAACAGAAATGGCATGGGAATGTTCTTGTACTTACTAACAAGAGGTTCAGTTTTCTTTCCAAGAAAATATATATTTTAGCTTTAATCCAGGCTAAGGGAATGGAATTTTACTTGTGACACTATTAATATATACACAAATAGCATATATTTCTTCTTTTTTTTGTGAGGCAATTGGGGTTAAGTGACTTGCCCAGGGTCACACGGCTAGTAAGTATCAAGTGTCTGAAGCCAGATTTGAACTTAGTTCTTCCTGAATCCAGGGCTGGTGCTCTATCCACTGCACCACCTAGCTGCCCATATATTTCTTTTGATTATATTGATTTTTGATTGATTTTTTTTGGTTAAATACAAAAGAAAAACCCCAAAAAGAAATGGAATTGTAAGCTCCTTGAGTGCAGAGACCATGCCTTATATATCATTCTGTTTATCATAGCTCCTAACCAGTGCCTTAAACATAAGTGAGTCTCCAGTAAATATTTGTTAAATGAAATAAAGGAATGAAGGTGAAGAGTAAAGGGGGTAGGGGTTGGGTGCGGAAAAATACTTTTATAGAGTCCTTCAGAGGGTACGACCTCACATCTAGTAGATTGGGTAATATGACAGAAAAAACAGAATGACAAATGTTGGAGGGGATATGGAAAAATTGGGACACTAATGCATTTTTGGTGGAGTGGTGAACTGATCCAACAGTGCGAGAGAGCAACTTGAAACTATGTCCAAAGGGTTGTAAAACTGTGTGTACTCTTTGACTCAGCTATACCACTACTAGGTCTGTATCTTAAAGACAACAAAGAAAAAGGAATAGGGCCTATATGTACAAAAATATTTATAGTGCCTCTTTTTGTGGTGGCAAAGAATTGGACAATTGAGGGGATGCCCATCAACTGGTGAACGGCTGAACAAATTGTATTATATGATTGTGATGTATTACTATTATGCTATAAGAAATGATGAGCAGGATGCTTTCAGAAAAACTGGGAAAAACTAACACTAATTGATGAAGTGAGCAGAATCAGGAGTATACTGTACACCATAAGAGTGATAATCAACTGTGAATGATTTAGCTATTCTCAGCAATACAATGATTCAAGACAGTTCCAAATGACTTATAATGAAAAATACTATCCACCTACAGAGAAAGAATTGAGGCAGTCCAAATGCCGATCAAAGGGCCCCTTTTAAAAGCTTGTTTTATTTAATTTTATTGGGGGGGTTTTCTTCTGTAATACAGCTAATATGGAAACATGTTTTGCAAGACTGCATATGTATAATTTATGTCCAATTGCTTGCCTTCTCAAGGATTGGGGAGGGGAGGAAGGGAAGGAGAGGATTTGGAACTTGAAATTTAAAAAAAGTGTTAAATTTGTTTTTACAGGTAATTGAGAAAATAATAAAAACCAAAGTCCTTCAGAAACATCTCTATTTGACATTGGAATTTTACAGGGCAGCTAGGTGGCGCAGTGGATAGAGCACCTGCCCTGGAGTCAGGAAGAACTGAGTTCAAATCCGGCCTCAGACACTTAACACTTACTAGTTGTGTGACCATGGGCAAGTCACTTAACCCCAATTGCCTCACCAAAATTTTTTTAAAAAGGAATTTTACATTAAAAAGGATATCTAGTGTCAGGAGAAAGATGCTCTTACTTTGGAGAGACAAAAAAAAAATTTTTTAAACCAAAGAGGAAGCTAATAAAATTTAAATAAAAGTAATGATTAAACTGGATACCTATACTCCTCTGGACCCTAACAAAAACAAAACAAGATGAAACATCTCATTTTCCTAGTTGTTATCTATGAAGACTAACCCATAACTAAAGTCAATTTTCATTGTTTCATAAACATTTACCTACATAGTATGTAGATATATATTATATGCCTGAATTACTATATCTGGTTATATGATAATCATGGTTCTTACAGGATGTAATTGACATTTCCCATTTCTGAAAGAAGGTATTTAGAAGACATATCTAAACTTACATTAATTATTAATTTATGTATATTCTATTGTATAATTCTTCTTGTATGTATATACTGTAGCACTTTACAGTTTAGAAAGTGCTTTCCTTACAACAAGCCTATGAAGAAGCTGATATAAATATGATTCCCCCCCTTTTATTTTTTACAAATGAGAAGATGACATGGTCAGATAAATTAAATGACTTGCCCATAACTAGTAAGTGGCAGAGTCAAGATTTATGGACTCAGATGAGCACATATATCAAGCTAGATATAACTAGGAGGTCATCTAACCCAAATCTATCTTTTTTTGTACATGGAGACCAAGGCCAAGAGAGGGTAAATGACTTGTCCCAGCAAGTCTGTCTCCAATTCTAGTGTTCTTTCCACTATACTATAATGACTCTAATTTTAAGGAACATTTTAAAATGACTTTTAATTTTTATTCCAGTATCCCTCAGGCTCCTAAAATATAATCATCCAACACCAAGAAATATGAGGTTAATGCCCTCCTTTGGCTTCAACTATTATATAGACATATGTTTTTTAAATCTCTCCCACTCCTTCCCTTCCTCCCTCCCTCCAAAGTCTTCCTTCCAAGGTATCTAGCTCCACAAATTTCAAGCTGCATACTTCTAGTAATGCTCCCAAAGTGGCACCATCTTTAACTTTTCTCTGTTTCTTTTCCCCACATTTCAATCATTCTACCTCTATGAAATTTCTTGAATCCAGTCCCTCTACAACATTCCCACTGTGATCACTTTTATTAAGATCCTCATTTTATCTTGCCTATATTGTACTAACTTCCTAACACATCTTCCTACCTCTTATTCATTTTATTTCCAATCCTGCTTCTAAATTTTTATCCAAGAAATCATCCTAAAATCCTTTTTCTGATTGTGTTACTCTTCTACTCCTTGTTATTGTGTTACTTCCTTAGTCACTTTGTAAAGTTTATCAAATAAATTATAAATTCTTTCAAATTGCATTCAAGGTCCTTTACCTTACCTTCTCCCTATTCTCCCATATGTTGTTATATTCCAGCCAAGCTGGACTACTTTCTCTGTTCTGTTCATTATTTTCTTTCTTCCATCAATATGACTTTGCTTCCTACAGCACTAATCTTGAATGCCCCTAAAAATGCCATCTCTACCTACTGAGGACCCACACTTTCTTCAGCTTAGTGTCCCCTTTTCCATATAGCCTTCCCAGAATTCCTTTTTGAAAAGAACCTATTCACCCCTCAATTTGCCTTTGCATTTTGCCTGGGATTCCTCTGCTCCAATTATATTTTACTTTTTATGACATTTTTCTTTGCACATGCCATTCTTCTATTAGGAAGTTATCTTTTTAAAGGCAGGGATGTATTGTTTTTGTCCTTCTATCCACAGCACCTAGCAAAGCACTATTAAAGGTTACTTGTTGAAGTGATTATCATTCAGTAATACTGAGATAGTTAAGTTATATAATGGATTGAGGAGAAATGTTTTTCTTTGATTTTTAAAAATTGATTCAAAGAACTGAAACTTCTTTAAGAAGCAGGAAGAACGTGAGATGGTGCAGGAGACAGGAGATGATGGAATTAAAGGGAAAAAAAGAACTAGTTCTGGCTTTAGAGGCAGCTGGTGGATAGACTAGAGTCAGGAAGAATTGAGTTAGAATCCAGCCTCAGACACTAGCTAGGTGACCCTAGGCAAGTTATTTAACCTCTGTTTGAAGCAGTTTCCTCACCTGTAAAATGGGAATAACAATAACACTTGCCTCCCACCACTTTTTTCTCTCTTCCCTCTTTCCTTGGATATTATCTTTGCTAAATATGCACAATAAAGTGCGTGTATCTTTGAACACTGGTTATCCTTGCTTCTCTTTCCAAAACCAACTTTAAAAATCCTGCATCTAGAGACAAGTGGTTATTAATATTTCAAAGCTGATTTTAAAAAATGGATCTGTTGCTACCAAAATACATTTCCTTGAAGAATAAGACTGTTGAAACAAGAAAAATAACTTCAATTTTCACATGACATACTTTTAAAAAGATCTCAAAATTCTCTATGAAAACCAAGCAAACACGCATACGTGCGCGCGCGCACACACACACACACACACACACACACACACGAGATGACAAATAGGCAGTGGTAATGGAAAAATAAGGCAAATAGAAATTGGATGCTCTATCTCAGGAGATAAGGGTGATTGGAATAAATGATGATACAATCCTGGACTTTTCTTTATTAGTTGTTTAATCTACTTTCTCTTTAAAAAAAATTACTTCATCTTAATTGTACAATCTAATTCAGAAGCCCTGCATGTGTAGAAATTTCTTAGTTCACATTCAATTGACCTTTACAGGCTAGTTGCCTGTGTGATTCACACTTCAATTAAATTATAATTATATTTGACCTATATATCTCTGAGCTTTCTACATACTTTCTTTTTTAAAAATTCAATTTTGAATGTATTTTATTTTCATGTGAGTCATTCCATCCCCAACTCTAGATTGAATTCTTTTTCATGACAAAGAAAAAACAGCCAAATAAAGACATCTACTCCAGAAATTCCTTCTGACAATGTACACAATATTTTATCTTAGAACCATGAAGGAGAAGGCATGCTTCATTTTCTCTGTTCCAGGACCTTCACTAATTTTCCTATTACTCAAACTTCAACTTCCTTTTTAACGATCTTTTCATTTACATTGTTGTTGTCCACGTCTACCTTGTTTTCTTACTAATGGTACAACTGGGTCATGGGGCAATGCATTCTTTGGTACCTTTGCGGGGGCATAGTTAGAAATTGTTAACCAAAATGGTTGACCCAATTCAGAGTATGCCAGCATGGCATTAGTGCATCTGTCCTAACACAGCCCTTTCAACAAATGTCATTTTTCTTTTTTTTTTTTTGGGGGGGGCGTCATCTTAACTTCTCATCTAGTTATGTTTTCCAATTTACATGGAAATGAAGTAATAGCTCAAAGATGTTTTAATTTTCATTTCTCTTACTAATAGGAACAAATTTTCATGTGGTCATTTATCATTTGTTCATACTCTTTGACCAGTATTTATTAGGGATGGTCTGACTTTTACTTTTCTTGCTGCTATCTGCTTGTACATGAGAACTCTGGGTAAACCCAAGTTAATAACTACCTTATCATTTATATCTAGAAGGAGTAAATAGCAGGACACTGTTGCATTTTACAGGTAAGTCAAAAGACCTTTAAATCTCAGTTCTCCAATATAAATTTCTTTCCTGCATAGCCTGCAAGCTCTACTAAACTAAACCAAGACATGACATGGTAAAGGAAGCAGCAACTTTTAGGCTCACCTGAAGCCAAAGATGACATTTTATTAGCAGGAGTTGTAAATGGTGGGTGATTAGGTTCTCTATACCTTAGCATGAAGAGAAGAGAGATTGCAAATTGAAGAAAGCCTAAAACATATTCTAGAATATTTCTGAAAAGACCAGCTCTGGCTTCATTTTATATTGAACATACTGTCAGATGAGGTAGATGTATTAGTTGTTTTTTGAAATTTTTTTTCCTAAAATCTTTGTTATGGAATGCTGGCTTGGTCGGGGAAAGGGAGCATATTTGATAATGTTTATGGCACAAATGTAATTAAATTAAACTGAATAAAAAGCCAGGGCAAGTAAAGCAAAAGAAAACTATTCTGAACCTAGATAGAATGTTATAAAGTAGGATTTAGCATAAGGAGGATAGGTCTGGGATTTCACCTTAGATGGTGTAGCTATTGAGGGCTTAAAATGATATCATTACAAGACTGTTTCATCAATAGGGTGATTAAATGGGGGGGAGGGAAGAAATTATAAGAAGGTTCCACCATAGCTCTGTATACATTAGATTAGTGCATTTAAGAGCATAAACTGATGGAAAATATCTCTTTCTGTAAATTTAAAGACTAGTCAATTTCCAATTAATAATAAAAATATAACTTGTAATCTTTTTTATCTTTAAATCTGTTTTATTGCTATCTTTTCTTATTATATCACCTTCATTTCTCAATATATCCTGCCCTTTTCTCCTACCTAGACAGTCATGTTTTGTAATAAAGGATGAAAAAGAAAGAAGAAAAGAATGGGTACTTCATCAGAACCAACCAACAACTAAATCAAGTATGTGCAGTGTTCAACATCTAGGGTCACTTCTCTGCAAAGAGAAGAGGAAGATGTACCTTCATATCTCTTGTCCAGGGCTAAGCTTTGTCATTATAATTATACAGGGTTTCATTTTTGTCACAATCATTCTTTTTATTTACATTGTTGTATCATTTTGTATATTTTTTTCCTGGATTTGCTTGCTTTGAAGGAAATCATGTAAGTCTTTCCAGGCCTCCCTATTGTCTGCTGAGTTATTTCTGATGGTGTGGTAATAATATTCCATCACATTCACATACCACAATTTGTTTATTCATTTTTCATTAGTGAACAACTACTCTGTTTCAACTGTGTTCTTTGCTATTTACACCTCAGCACCTTCTCCCTCCCTCTAACTGTAGAGAGGGGAGGGTGGACCCTGAAGAGCTCCTTCCAAATCTTCTAAGGGCAGTGGGTGGTGGTGGTGGTGGTAGGGAAGCCATCTCATTATATCCCCTTGCAGGTCTTCAAGTCTGCATCTAGCCCACCCCTCCTTTCTTTCCCACTTCTTTCCAAATTCCTTTTATGTGTTGTTTTCCTCTACTAGATTGTGAGTTCCTGAAGGGCAGAGACTGTCTCTTCCCTTTATTTGTATCCCTGAGCTTAGCACAGTGCTTGGCACATAGTAAGAACTGTTTAGTGACTTATTGACTACAAAACAAAGTACTGCTATAAATATTTTATGTAAATTGAATATTTCTTTCTATCTTTTAATTCTTTGGAATACTTTCATGATATGAGTCAAAGAGCTGGAACATTCTTTATTTATTTTCAAGGACTGCATGATGGTCTAGCAAAAACTTAAGTGATTGTGGCAGCTAGGTGGCACTGTGGATAGAGCACCAGCCCTGAAGTCATAAGGACCTGAGTTCAAACCTGAACTCAGACACTTAACACTTACTAGCTGTGTGACCGTAGGCAAGTCACTTAACCCCAATTGCCTCACCAAAAAAAAAAAAAAAAAAAAAAAAAAAAAAAAAGTTGTGATTTTTATACATGAAAGAATTAATTAAAATAAAATTATTCCAGCAAAAGTCCTTTCATGGCCTTCAAGACTCCTCAAATGTGCTGTGTTTGAATGGTCACAGAGAGATATTATCACATGTATGCATTTAAGATATTAATGGCCAGATTCTAATTATGTTAAGCTATGGATGTCTCCTGTTGTGTGCACTAAGAATCAATTACTACCTAATGTCAGCTTTGGGGTGAAGCCCACTTTAGGCATTGTCCTTTTCAGAGCTGAATGGCTACTCAATGTGACCCATGAATAGCAAAATTGTCAGAAACTTCTAACATGACTGTGAATGACCAATTCACAGCTCCTAAAGGAAGTGTAAAGCAGTTACAATCATTTGTTCCTTTAGAAGATGTGAAGAAGTTACCTTAAACTGACAAAATTATAAAGTGGCTAACCAATGGCTGGCTAAAAAATCAGGAATGACTCTAGTAGCCTTTAAAAAGAGAGCTAGTCTAGGGCAGCTAGGTGGCGCAGTGAATAGAGCACCGGCCCTGGAGTCAGGAGTACCTGAGTTCAAATCTGGCCTCAGACACTTAACACTTACTAGCTGTGTGACCCTGGGCAAGTCACTTAACCCCCATTGCCTCACTAAAAAAAGAGAGAGAGAGAGAGAGAGAGAGAGAGAGAGAGAGAGAGAGAGAGAGAGAGAGAGAGCTAGTCAGTTTTGCAGTCAGTCAAAACGAGCAGCTTTGTGCTTCAGGAAGGATGTTGACCAAGTCCACTATGGAGGAAAAACCCAGATCTAAATATGGAATCGGTCTTTGTTTCTTCCAGAGTACATGTGTGTCTAGGGCTAAGCATATTGCCTGAAATATAGTAAGCACTTAATAAATGCTTGCTGATTGATTGATCTTCACAAAGTGGATGGACACTGAATTTAAATATACTTAGCCACTTACAATAACCATAAAACATACAGGCAGAAAAAATATTTAGCATAAAATAAAACACATGGCAGGTTAGAAAACATGGTCATTTCCTAAGGTTCAGCTGGTTAGGTATTAATATACTTATACATTTCATTTTGCAAGGCAACTAGGTGGTGAATTGGTTAAGAATAGTAGATCTGCTATCAGGAAAACCTGAGTTCAAACCCTGCCTCAGACATTGACTCAGCTGCGTGAGCCTTGGCAAGATCTCTCAGCCTCACTTTCCTCATCTATAAAGCGAGTATTAAAATAATGACACACCTCAGGGTTGTTTTGAAGGTCAAGTGAAATAACAAGTAGAGCACAGTGCAAACCTCTAAGTGTCACATAAATGCTACCTATTTTATAGAGGTTTTGATCACTCTCTTCAATGGACCTATATGGGTGCAGGAGGTTGGGGGCTGTTAATATAAAACAACTCAAAGTACAGTCAAGGTGGTTTATTAGGGCTAAGCCTGCCCTAATAGAGTGTCAAATATAAGTTAGATCTTCTAATTTAACTGAAATAAGATCTTTCAGAGCACTGGATTTGGAGTCAGACAACTTTGACTTGATGCTTTCCTCTTCTAGTTTCTAATTATATGACCTTGAAAAAACAACTTAGTATCGCTGGGCCTCAATTTCTCAATAGGTACCACAAAGAGTTTTGTCTAAAAGCTATCTGAAGTCCCTATCAGCTCTAAACCTGTGCTTCTATGATGTCTTTCTTCTCTCACCAATACTATTTCATTAGAAGCTTTGAGCCGGTCAATTATCTCCTTGTACTTTTTTTTTTAGCCTTTACTGCATCTGATCTCACAGCTTACAAACTTCCTTACCTTTCTCATTTGCTATCTCTCCACCCCTAATTTTCAAAGTTTAAGGTGGCGTATATAGTTATTACTATTATTATTATTATTATTATTATTTGATATATGAGGCCTTTATTGTCTATAAAATTTTTACACCAATTTTCTACTCTGCCCCTCATTTTAGAGAGAAGGAAACATGCTTACACATGGGATGTGACTAAGTCAATTTCCATAGTCAGTAATGAGCAGAGGCAAACAGGTTGCACTAGGGCCGGCCTCTTAGGGGGCAGTTGGGTAAGGGGGGCTGATGTAGGATTATAGGTTAGTCTTCACTAGCCTGCACTTGGTTTGGGGCCAGGCTGAGTGCCTGTATGGCCAGGAGGCACATCTTTGGTTTAGGGTGGGTAGGCACATCTGGTTGGGAGGGATGTGGGTTCCTGGATCTGTATGAGCCCCAAATCGGGCAAACCCTCCAGGCCCACCAGAGCTGTCTCCAGTTCCTTTCTTGAACTCTGTTCTCTTCCAGTGCTGGGAGTAGGATACAATGGTAGCCTCAGCTGGTATAGGGGCCTCTGGAGTGCCTGGTTGCAACTAGGAGTCTAGTTCCTTGTTCTTAGATTCTGGGGAATCCAGGGAGAACAGGAGGGGGCTTTATTTCTTCAGATAGAGGCAAATGTAATCAAGCTCTTTTTGCATTTGATTTTCATTGATTCTCTTAATATTCTTGACTTCTTGATGTCATTCATGGTCCTCTTGGAGAATGAAGGACAAACAATAACAATGACTTAGGTAAATCAAACCAAACTATGCTTAAACTATGTGCCCTTGTTTTTTCTAGTGACCAATCTAAACAGTTTTGAACAAGATGTCTCAGTGCTCCAAGGTCCCTACAATTCTGCCCTGAGATAACATAAAGGGTCATGAAGGTCTAGCATTATCAAGTAGAGACTCAAAGAAAAAAATGGATTTTCCTTAATGACTACAGGAATACCTAGAAAAAATGAAGCAAGACAAAAATAATGAAATAAAAACTCGAAGAAAGAATTGGAAAAAATAGCTTAGAGCTGAAAATGGTACATTTCAACCAATTATCAGCCTTCTTGAAAAAATAGTGTAACCATGGTTTGGCGCATGTTCCTAGGATGGGATCTCCCTACCTTATAGTTATTATTATTAATAAAAGTGGATAGCCCCTTACAGTTTTACCCTGTTTCTTTCCTTCCCTTTACTGGATGATTTTCGGGCCCCACAAGCATCTATCAGCATGCCATGCACGTGGTAGGTGCTCAATAGTCCTTCAATTGATATATATCTCCTTTCTAAGGCAGGCAAAGATTGAGTGCTTAGGAGAATATCATGAGCCTGAGACCACCTGCTGTTTGCTGACAATGGCAATGATGGAAACATCATGAATAGCATATAAGTGGAATTTATGGTAGTGGGGCCATATCTTCTCAGTGCAAACATTTTAAAAATTAATTTGAAAACACATGGATGATAGATTTTTTTTCTCTTTTATTTCATATACATTGAATTATGTAGCCATTGCCTTACAAGTCTTACATATTTTTTGGGACCATAATCAAGTCTAGATAAGATGAATACAAAAAATCTTTCAAACTAGTGCCTTCTTCTCAATTGCTTCAGCAGTAGTACAAGTCTATCATTTTTTAGAACTAGATAAAATAACAGCAAAGTTCACTTTAGAATTAAAGGTATAGATTCTCAAGGGAAATATCAGGGAAAGTATGAATGAAAAAGGTATAGCACTACATGACTTCAGACTATGTTGTAAAAATAATATGATCAGGGGCAGCTAGGTGGCACAGTGGATAGAGCACTGGCCCTGGATTCAGGAGGACCTGAGTTCAAATCCGGCCTCAAACACTTAACGCTTACTAGCTGTGTGACCCTGGGCAAGTCACTTAACCCCAATTGCCTCACCAAAACAAAACAAAAAAAATTATATGATCCCTTGATCATAATATAATTGATGGCAGAATATGAACAGCAACCCAGCTGAACTCTTCCAACATTCCCCTCTAAAGAAGTTTAAAAAAAACCCCAAACTCCTCAATTTCTATTTTGGAGAGACAGAGCCAACAAAAGGTCAGAGTAAGACAACTCAGGAAGTTGGCAGGACAGGTCTTTTATACTGTGATGGGAGCCAGATAGGAGCATGGCAGCAGTACCAGGGGCAGGACTCAGAGGCAGCTGGACAGTGGTAACAGCAGCATCCGCAGGAGCTCTCAGCCGAGGAATAATAAGAGGGGGTAAAGTGTGGTCAGAAAACTGATCAGAATGAGATCACAAGAAACCTTTTGCTGTCACTGTGTACAACTGGTGCTGACTAATAACTCTATAATCTATTATCTATTAGCAGTTCTGGGTCACAGTTCTAGGGCAGAGAGGACCACTTCTCATCAGTCAAAGAGGAGCAGGAGCCCTGGTCATTGTTCCAGGGTCAAGAGGAACACTGACCCTTGTGGCCACAGAAAAGCAGGGGACCAAGTTACAGTTTCAGGGCCAAGAGGAGCTCTAGCACTTGTGGTTGCAGGGTAGTAGAGACCCTTCCTGGGGAAAGGCCAGAGCACAGACCAAGAGAATACTAATGATATCTATTCCCAGATAATATCACCTTAGAAACAGAAAAGAATTTCAGACCCACCAAAACAAACTCTAAAAACAGCAGCACAAAAAAGTCTGAAGCCAGAGACAGTGCCTCCAACAAAGCCCAGATCTAATGCAAATTTCAAAGTGACAAAATAGGCTGGGAAAATGAACAAACAACAAAAAAAGAACTTGATCATAAAAAGTTAGTATGGTGGCAGGGAAGGCCAAGATATAAACCTTGAAGGAGACAACAATGAGAGAATAACCACAAAGAAAGCCTCAAAAACAACAGAAAACAAACAAAAAATACTTTATTGGACCCAAGCTCAATAACAATTCCTAGAAGAGTACTAGAAAGAAACAAGATTGGTAGAGGGAAAATTGTGAAAATAAATGAGAATGATACAAGAAAAACATGAAAAGAAAATTAATGGCTTGGCAAAAGAGGCAGAAAAATACTAAAGAAAATAATCAGAATTGTCTCTATGGTAAAAGAGGCACAAAAATTCACTGAAGAAAAGAGCTCCTTAAAAAGCAGAATTGGCCAAAAGGAAAAAGAGGTACAAGGAAACAATTCCTTAAAAATTAGAATTAAGCAAGTGAAGCTAATGACTCCATGAGATATTAAGAAAAAAAAAGTTAAAAGGATGAAAAACATAGAAAAAATGTGAAATATCTCATTGGAAAAACAATTGACCTAGAGAAACCATTGAGGAGACATCATTTAACAATTATCAGACTATCTAAAATCTATGCTTAAAAACAAAAACAAACAGCCTATACATCATAGTTCAAGAAATCAGAAAGGAAACCTGCCCTGACATCTTAAATCCAGAGGGCAAAACAGTAAATGAAAGAATCCAGTGATCATCTTTTGAAAGAGATTCTAAAATTAAAACTTTTAGGAATATTACAGCCCAATTCCAGAGCTCCCAAGTCAAAGACAAAATACTTCAAGAATCAAAAAGAAACAATTCAAATATCATGAAGTCATGGTCAGGACCACCCAAGATTTAGCAGTTTCCATGTTAAAGGAATGAAGAGTTTAGAATATGATATTTTTGAAGGCAAAGGAGCTAAGATTAAAACAGAAAATCATCTACCCAGAAGAACAACACAGTCCTTCAGTGGGAAATGAACATTTAATGAAATAGAGGACTTCCAAGAATTCCTGCTGAAATGACCAGAACTGATCAGAAAATTTAACATTGACTTGAGACTCCAGAGAACCATAAAAAAGTAAACATGAACATGTAATTATACGTGATTCAATAAGGCTAAACTGTTTACATTCCTATATGTGAAGATGATACTTCTAACTTCTAAGAACTTATCATTATTTTGGCAGTTAGTAGGTATCTACACAGAGGGTATGGATCTGAGTCAATTATATTAGGATGATCTCCAAGAAAAAAGTGAAGGGATGAGAAAGAGATGCACTGGAAGAAGGGGAAAGCGAGAGACAGAATGAGGAAATTTTTCTCATATAAAAGAAGTGCATAAATAAGAACTTTTATAGTGGATGGAAAATGGGATGGGGGGAGGTGATCAGTGCTAGAACCTCACACTCATCAGAATTGATTCAAAGAGGGAAGAATATTTTTGTTTGTCCATCGTTTTCAAAAAGGACCAGAGATATCATGGGATGATGTTTTGACTTACATGTTAATTTCATTTTAGCAACACAGAGTCATCAGCCTTTCTCTCTTGTGACATTCAAGTCCAGGGGCAAGACAAAAGTCAAAATAACTGGTGATAGCCCAGGATGCAGTGATGAACTTGGAGTCTTTAATGCCTGAACAAGTTGCTAAGCCACAATGCCTGTTTCAGCTTCCTTCATGGCTGTTGGGACAAATTGTTCTGCTTTCCCCATTCTACCAGGGAAAGTCTTTACATGCTTGGTGTAGACATCCCCTTAAGTCACCAACAAGTTTCTGGACTGTTGGTTATCCTCAACCTGGTTTAGTTTGTCTTCCAAGACAGTTTACCAGGGTGTGGCTGCTGTGCATACTATAGCTTCTTGGAGCCACAGGTGAGACGTGGGTGAATCATGTGGATGCCAAAGGTGGAAAAGCAACCCTGAAAAGGGCTTGGCAAGCCCTCAAACTCGAGGTGCTAGTCTTCCTGAACACCCCTTAAACCCTGGGAAGAATATATATACACATTCATTTGGATACAGAAATCTATATTACTCAATAGGGAAACAGAGGGTAGGGGCTGGGCATAAGAGTTATGAGGGGGAGGATGACAAAGGAAAGGGCAGATTAAGGGAGGCAGTGGTCAGAAGCAAAACAAATTTTTGGTGAGGGGCAGGATAAAAAATAGAGAAAGAGAAAGATAAAAAAATAAGATGGAAGGAAGTATATAATAATCATTACTATGAATGTAAATGGGAAAAGCTCACCCATAAAATGGAAGTGGAAAGCAGAATGAATCAGAAACCAGAATCCAATAATATTTTCTTTACAAGAGACACACTTGAAACAGAAAGATCCATCCAGAGGTAAAATAAAGGACTGGAATAGAATCTAATATGCTTCAGCTGAAGTAAAAAAGACAGAAGAAGCAATCATGATCTTAGACAAAGCAAAAGCAAAAATAGACCAAATGAAAAGAGGTAATCAGGGAAACTACATTTTGCTAAAAGTTACCATAGACAATGAAATAATATAAAAATGTTTACAGAAAGTTTCTCTAATAAAGACCTCATTTCTCAACTATATGGGATCTGAGTCAAATTTATGAAAATAAGATACATTTCCTAATTAATAAATGGTCAAAGATATAAACAGAAAGGTTTTCAGAAGAAGAAATTAAAGCTAATTGTAATTATATGAAAAAATGCTCTAAATCACTATTGATTAGAGAAAGGCAAATTAAAACAACTCTGAGATACCACCTCACACCTATCAGAAATGACAAATGCTAGAGGAGATGAGAAAAAGTCAGTATACTAATGCATTGTTGGTACAATTGTGAATTGAGCTAACCGTTTTGGAGAATAATTTGGAATTATGCACAAAGGGCTATAAAATGGTGCATACCCTTTGAACTAGCAATACCACCACTAGATCTATATGCCAAAGAAATAAAAGGAAAAGGACCTATATGTATAAAAATATTTGTAGCAGCTCTTTTTGTTGTGTCAAAGAACTGGAGAGTGAGGGGATGCTCATCCATTGGGGAATGGCTAGACAAGTTGTGGCATATGATTCTGATGGAATACTATTGTGCTATAAAAATGAGGAGGGGGGTGGTTTCAGGGGAACAAAAAAACAAAGCAAGACCTATATGAATTGATTCAAAGTGATGTGAGAAGAATCAGGAAATCATCGTGCACACAATGCTGTAATGATGATCAACTGTAAAAGACATTGCTACTTTGGTCAATATAATAATCTAAGGATCAGTTCAAGTACCACCTTCACAAGTCATATCCTGATCTTCCCAAGTTCTGGTGATTCCTTTCCCCTCAAAAGACTCTGAAGGTATGGGCAGCTAGGTGGCACAGTGGATAAAGCACTGACCCTGGATTCAGGAGGAACTGATTTCAGATCTGGCCTCAGACACTTGACACTTACTAGCTGTATGACCCTGGGCAAGTCACTTAACCTCATTGCCCCATTTAAAAAGAAAAGAAAAGACTTTGCAGGGAGAAATAAAAGGAGAAAGACTGTGCATAGAGAGACCAATTAGAACACTTCTATAATAAACCAGGGAAGAGTAGATATAGGTTTTTTAAACTAGGGTAGATGAAGTAGAAACAGAAAGGGGGAGATGAATGAATATTGTAAAAGTAGAATTGACAGGACTTAGCATCTGGCTGGGTTGGCATTTATGCAAAAGGATGAAAGATAATTGTTCTTTTAAAAGCATCTGTTTTAGGACTATCCTTTGGTTGAATGAGGACAACTGAAGGTGAATATATACTTGAACATTATGGAACACATTTTGTGATAGTAGAACAAATTTCATCGGGGGATAAAGTCACTTATTTTCTACAATTCCTGAATCAGAGTGGGAACTGTATAACCTGAGAGTGGTAAGGCATGCATAATGGAGAAAAGGGTAATATGATTGGAATGCAAAACATAATAGGATTTTCAGAAAACAATTTAGGAAAAGTGACAATCTTGCTTACTTAAATGCTATGTGACATACGGCATTACTCCTTGAGGTAAAATTACACAATTGATAAAAATGACTTTCTGAGGTATTGTTGAATATGCTGAACACATGTAATCCATTTATCTGTTGAGTAGCACTGAGATATTATGCAAAGAGGACTATATTCTATCCTAAAGAGCTGAAAGGGGGACTTTATTGGGCAATAAAGCCAAAGCTTTGGATCTCTTGTTTCTGCTCTATTTCAAATGGAATTTATAACATTCATATATTTCATATATTTGAAGTTAACAATTTCTTACCCACTGGCTACATAGAGAAAAATAAAACTATTAATAGCATAGTATAATTAAAACATTATTAAAAACTAAATTCTCAAGAATGGAATGTTTTTGTAAAATATATCCTATGTTATGCACATAGATGTGTTTTCAAGATAATGAAAATTGCATAGAAATGGAAACACAGAAGAGTCTCTGTGGGGAACATCAACTTTACTATAAATGTCCATTAGCACAATTTATTCATCTCGCTTTTTTTGATAATGTATTCTTTTACTAATTTCAATTTATTTCTTTCCTAATTAATGTTTCATTCCCCAAAGCTAGAAAATTATTTTCTCTGCTCTTCATAGAGAGTGGGTAGTCAGTAAATAGATATCTGGCCTCAAAGTCCTGAAGACCTGGGTTCAAGTTCAATACCTGACACATATTGACTGTAGGTCACTGGGGCCAAACTCTCAGAGGTGTCAAACAATGGGACCAAGCCAGGACCACATTAAAATGTACAAACTAAATAAAATATAATCATAATAATGGCCAAAATTTACAGGACACTTATTATGTACCAGGCACTGTTGGTAATCACTTGAACATATTATCTCATTTGATTCTCACAATAACCTTGGGAGGTACGTGTTATGATTATGGCCATTTTACCAATGAGGAAACTGAGGCAAATAAAGGTCAAGAGACTTCAGCAGAGCCACACAGCTAGTAAGTGTCTGAGGCTGCATGGATGCCAGTCCCAGCTCTCTATCCACTGCCACCTAGTTGCCTCAATAAAACAGATAATATTTACACTTTAGAATTTATGTCCATATGAGGCCTACAGGGATCCTTAATGTATGGATTAATAGCCCCAGTTTCTACTTGAATTTGGCACCACTGCTCTGGGCAACTCTCTAAAAGTCTTTAAGTTATACAAAAGGGACTGATTTTCACTAGTAGAGATTCCTCACCTATAAGAGCCCTATGACAACGAAATCACAAGTTCAGTCTCTGTCCTTATGTCATTTGCTGCCCTTGCATCATGAAGCCAGGGCTCAATTAGCCATCACCTCTTGGCTGCCTGTTAGAAATCAGCCTCAGAAAACACAATCTCTCACCGGGGCCATACTCAAAAGATTTCCTGTGTAGTGCACAACTTGACAAAGTATGCACTCTGCTAGTACAACCCTTGATCACAATCAATGCTGTTAAGTAGTATAGTGGGTAGAGTGCTGGGCCTGGAGTCAGGAAAGTTGGAGTTCAAATTCAGCTTCAAACATTTCCTAGCTGGACAGGTCACTTCACCACTATCTGCCTCAGTTTCCTTATCTGTAAAATGGAAATAATATTAACACCTACTTCCCCCGTATTGTTGTGAAGATCAAATGAGATATTTTAAAGTGAATAAAACAGTTCTTGGCATATAGTGGGCACTTAATAAATGCTTATTCCCTCCTGCATTCTTATCAGAATAGGATTTCTGTTTCCCAAAATGTTGGGTGAACCTTTTATGGAATATATGACCAAGTCTGCAAACCTTATTTAAAATTGACATTTAAATGCTAAATAATGAACCATTCTATTCATTCATTCATTCATTCATGCATGCATTCATTTATTTTTTGCTGGGCAATGAAGGTTAAGTGACTTGCCAGGGTCACACAGCTCGTAAGTGTCAAGTGTCTGAGGCTGGATTTGAACTCAGGTCCTCCTGAATCCAGGGCCAGTGCTTTATCCACTGTACCACCTAGCTGCCCCCTGATGTGATTGTTTAGATGTGATTATTGTTACTATCATAGCAGATAAGTTTCTAGTATTAGAATGGTGACATGGGACAGCAAATTAGGAAAGAAGTCGTGATTGCCTTTCTGAGTGTTTATTTAATACCTGATAATACTTTAAGGTCCTGTTCAAATCTCATATCTTCTGATGAACCTCTCTTGTCTAACCCTTTCCATCTGGTTTTTTGTTTGTTTGTTTTTGTGAGGCAATTGGGGTTAAGCAACTTGCCCAGGGTCACACAGCTAGTAAGTGTTAAGTGTCTGAGGCATGATTTGAACTCAGGTCCTCCTGAATCCAGGGCTGGTGCTCTATCCACTGCACCACCTAGCTGCCCCTGTCTAACCCTTTCCAGGGTTGAATGGAGTCATGGTCAAGAGTCTCCTTGCTTCTCTTCTTCCTAGCTGAATGACTTCTAATTGTTTATACCTGGGCATATTAGCCCTGGATAAGAGGGACCTAGAGAAGGCATAAACAAGCAGGCTTCTGACATGTAGGCTCCTATCAAACATATGGATTGACATTACAATTTGTATAGCTTTTCTAGGATAATCAAGGAGGGAATGCTTCCAGGGACTTGTAGGATTTTGTGCTCTTTGTCTTCCAGTCTGAGGCACTCATTAACTAAGTACAGAAATGAGGGCTCATCTTCCTGCTTGAGGAGGTAAGAGGCCCGAGGAATGCCTCTCTGTATTCTGGCTTATTAACCAAGATAAAAGGTTTCTGTAGAAGATGGGGAAGGGAGAGTTGCTCAAGGAAAGAAAGAATCCAGTTAAGGAAAAGATTCTTCGCAGGACAGATTAAAACCTGTTTAACAAATTGGCTAGAGGGGGAAGCTTACAGAGATGATGATGAAGATAACATCTCCACTCCTGAGGCTGTTCCACAGATAAGCTCACCACACAGAGGAAAATAAACTATATCTGTCTTTAAAAAAAGAAAATTACAAGAAGAGGTCAGAAGGTAGTAGAAATTTCAGGAAGATACACATCTGCATTGATATCTATAAGTCTTCAGGTAGGATTGTAGTAGATAATATTTTGATATTTCCCATGCTCCAAAGATGGAGTTGGTAGATTCACAGGTATCAGATGATTATGGAAAATCTGTTTCTCTTACAATGAGGGAGAGAGTTATACTCATGGTTGGTGATCCTCTACAGAGTGTTCTAGAAGCTAGCATAAGTAGACTTCTTGAGTATCATGTTACTTGGAACATATGGGTGATATGGCATTTAAGCACCTACTACTTGGAAAGCATTGTGCTAGAGAGTAGGTTTTGAACAAAACGTGATCCTTGGCCTCAGGAGCTTATGATCAAGGAAGAGAATAAGACATGCACACAAACAACTACACTGCAAAAGAGAATATGGTAAATCCATAGGAGTTATTAAAAATCCTATGAGAAATATGAAAAGGGGGAGATTACTTCTCACTAGGGAAAAATCACAGGTATCTTTATAAAGAAATTGTCCTTTGAAGTTGAGCTTTGCCGAAAGGATGGGATTTCAACAAGGAGAGATGGAGGAGAGTATAAAACTTATTAAAACCACAAACTACTATAAACTTTGGCTGTTTTGCATTGGAATGGATGGTCCCAGCAGAGGAAACCCAGAATGTATCTCCAATTACTCTGAAGTCCCACTTGGAAACTGAAGGACTCAGGGACTTGGGTGGTATATTTAACACTTCTTCCAGTCAAAGGACATAACTGTGGAAGAGAATGTAAGATAAATTGAGAACATGATTATGTTTTCTAGACCATACCAAAATTATGAGTTCCTAGGAAGGAATAGGATCTCACAAGGATGAAAGGAACATATTTTGTAGACTACTCAATGACTTGATTGAAAACTTCTTAAAAATAAATTTGAAGAAGAGAGAGAAAGATGTCCAAATTAAACTGTACAACTAGATACTTATGGAAACTAATTTATATGACAAAGAAAAACAGTGATGAAGTTGATGCCCAGTAATTCACAGTAAAAAATATCATATGGATGACCTAAGATATCTGTATTCCATTGCACAAAGCACTGGTAATAAACTATGATTGAAATTTTAACAATCTGGGATAAATATGATTTCATTGGTATCACTGATACATGAGAAAGGACAGGAATTTGACTATGCAAGGTTTTTAAAAAATTTTTCTTTACAAGAAAGTATCTGATTTAATTGATATAAGACATTGCAATGGATAGAAAAAACTCCCACCCTCAAGGCAAATCCATAACTGGTCTTAGAGAAATCCTGGTGCTTTGAGAGGTTAATTGAATTGCTCAGGGTCATACTTCTAGTATATATCAGTGTAGAATTTGAAACCTATACCTGCACGACTCCAAGTTTATCCCTCATGCCATGTTCCCTCTTGCACTGAAAGCTATACCTTGTTTAAAAGAAACAAATCTGGGGGCAGCTGGGTGGATTCAGGAGGTCCCGAGTTCAAATCCAGCCTCAGACACTTGACACTTACTAGCTGTGTGACCCTGGGCAAGTCACTTAACCCTCATTGCCTCACAAAAAAAAAAAAGAAAAAGAAGAAAGAAAGAAAGAAAGAAAGAAAGAAAGAAAGAAAGAAAGAAAGAAAGAAAGAAAGAAAGAAAGAAAGAAAGAAAGAAAGAAAGAAATATAATAGGAGGGCCAGTAAAATAGCACTGTGTCCAAAAAAGGTATACTTTTACATAGGAGTTCAAACACTTGAGGTAGGAGCATGGTAGAGTACATTTCAATAACAATAAAAGAAACAGATGCTATTTGATTATGAAAATATTCTATTCTGTTTTCAGGTGCTCAGATTAATATAGGATCATGGTGATAGCACCAGAAGAGAGCTTGAGGACCATCTGCTATGACTCTCTTATTTTACAGGTGGGGAAAGTGACATTTAATGAGGGTCAGCAACTTGCCTAAGGTCACTCAGGTGTTGTGGGGTATGTGTTTCAGTGCCCAGGATACTGTTTAGTGGCTTGTCTATTGGTCATAGACCTAGGATGTGTCTGGGTCATGCCTTGAACCCAAGTCTTCTTCCAAGACCAGCTCTCTATGTCCTACCTTAAGCTATCTCTCTCTCTTTCTTTCTCTCTCTCTCTCTCTCCTTTTTTTTTTGGTTAAGCTATCTCTTTTAAAGAACAATATAAAAGATTTTAAAGATGTGGTTGGAACAAGAGGAGAGTAAGGAGGGATAGGGCATATTCTCCTTGATTTCAAATGGAACTCCAGACTTAGCCTAGAAATGCTAAGCTAATTGTAATGTCCAGCCATCTGTTTGACATGGATCCTCCAGGTCAGAAGCCAGCTTGTTATGCACTCTCTAGGTCCCTGTTATCCAGGGCTAATATGCCCAGGTATGAACAATTAGAAGTCATTCATCTAGGAAGAAGAGAAGCCTCCTTAAGCAAGGAAACCCTTGACCATGATTCCATTCAACCCTGGAAATCTTTTACCATGGAGGAGGGTAGACCAGGGAAGTTTATCAGAAAATATGAGATTAGAACATTTTCCCAAAGGAGAGAGTGTAAAGAAAAGAGAAAAGGGCTGAAGGCAAAGTTTCAGAGGGAGGACAATTCCACTTTGGGAGATGGACCGGTAGCAGATATTGAGGAGCGGCAGGCATATAAATAGAAGAACCAAACATAAGCTGTGTGATAGCAACCAAGATGAGGAAAAATAAATAAGAGGAGAGGATTTAACACTGTTGAATGATATAAGGTTATGGAGCATGAAGACTGAGAGAAGGCTTGAGGAAAGACATTTCAACAGAGTAAAAGAATTGGAAAATAGTTTGCATAGTTTTGAGAAGAGTAGGTGGGTGATGAGGAAATGGAAGAAATATGTATAAACTACATTTCCTAGAAACTAAGAGGGAAAGGAAGGGGAGAAATAGGATTAGTTTGAGATCATGGATTAAGGCTAAGAGAAGGGGTTTTTTAACCTTTTAGATCTGGTTAAACAAGTCTATTTGTTGGCTCATGAGAAGGGGGACCGCGAGAGGTACAATCCCTGGAACACAGTAGACCCTTAGTAAATGTTTATTGATTGACTGATTGAAATTGCCAAGAATAGGAGAGGGAACTGGTGAATGCTAGAACAGATTTCCAGAGAAAATATCCAATGCATAGGTGGAAGGGATTAGTGCTGGCAAGGATTCATTCTCTGGGACCCTAGGGAAAAACAGAGCAAACAAGAAGGCGAGTGTAAAGAGAGTACATGGACAATACTACCAATTTCCTAGGGCAAATGGGATTTCTTTGGCTTAATTCTTACTTTGCTTCAATTTTCTCTGCAAAAATGAATTACCTCTAGACTAGAAACGGCAGAACAGAAATGGTAAATATGAGGAGTTGAAACATTTGAAACTGAGGAAAACAGGGTTAAATGATTTGCTCAGGGTCACAGCTAGCAAGTGTCTGAGGCCAGATTTGAATTCCAGGCCCAATACTTTATACACTACACCACCTAGATGCCAACTAACTGTACTAGTTAACTGTATTCTCAAAGAGAGTCAGCAATGAGTTATCACATCCAACAAAGTTATTATATTCTTAGGGTTACATTAAGAGAGGCCTAATGCCCAATACAGGGCAGCTACATAGTGTAGTAGATTGAATATCAGGGCTGGGGTCAGGAAGATTCATCTTCCTGATTTCAAATCTGGCCTTAGACACTTACTAGTTGCGTGACTCTGGGCAAGTCACTTTACCCTTTTCCCCTCAGTTTCCTATCTATAAAATGAGTTGGAGAAGGAAAAGGCAAACCACTCCTGTATTTTTGCTAAGAAAATCACAAATGGGGTCACAAAGAATTGGACATAACTGAAATGATTAAACAATAAATGCCCATTGCATTAAATAGTCCAGAAGCATTATGGTCATAACACTTTGGAATACTATGTTAACTTCTGGGTGCTACATTCTAGGAAAGACATTGGTAAAATGGAGAGAATATAGAGGAAGACAATGAAAGTGGCAAGACAGCTAAAAGATCTTAGTTTGTTTAACCCAGAGAAATGAATATGGGAGGGGTATGTTGCTATTACAATTACAAGCATCAAGTATCTGAAGACTTTTCATAAGGGAGAGAGATTATATTTATTCTTCCTGGTCCCAGAAAACAAAAGTAGGATCAATGGGTAGAAATTGCAGAGAAATAAACTTAGACTAAATGTAAAGAAAAACTTCCTAAGAACTGGAGCCATCCGATGGGCTGCCTCAGAAATTGGAAAGAATTCTTAGTTTGGGGTTGGGATAGATGACTTCTGAGATTCTTTCCAACTCTGATATTCTGCAACTATAATAATTCTTAAGATAATCTGCATCACAATAGCCAGTTCTTTAGCTAGAAAGATGGTATCAGGTTTATGGTTCTAGTGGAATTCTTTTCAGAGCTAACTTGTTATTGAACAGGGACCTGCTGCCTCTCTCACCATGGAGATGACAGGCCTTTTAATAGGCAGCTAATGCTCTTGAATCATCTTCACCTATTGGGAAGGTATCACTCACTGTTTGTGTGCATCATTTGGTAGCCCTTATTACCAAGATCTCTCCTATTTTATAATCATGTGATGCTTCTTTTCTTTTCAATCACATTTTCATTAGATTCAAGTTATAAATAACTAGTCATGCTCAATATGAAGCTGATACATGATAATAAAACTTCACATCTGTGTTTATACACTCTGATAACTAAGCTAATAGCCAGAGTATTTTTGTGGAAAGTTATTAAATTGATAAACTGCTATAAAATCCCAAATGATCTATGTTCATTTCTTGATCACAGTGGTGTTTTAAAAACACATTTTTACTTCCTATTAGCCAACCAACTATTACCAGGAGGTCTCTTGAAAAATGACATAAAGGTCAAGCATATTCAAATTCTTTAGCTCATAACTATCTTTGATGGGCAAGAAGAGGAATTGTCACCAGATGAAAGACTCAAACTAATGGAGAGTTGGCGATGTGGGAGGAGCGAAGGAGGTGCTGCCACAAAGAGCTATGGAAGGAGAATAGGAGCCATGTATTTATGAAGGGAGAATTTATTAATTTATAAAAGGGAGAATGATGGAAAATAAAGGTTCCCTTACTAACCATGCTAAGATACTCATCCCTTCTTTGTTCTTTATGTGGCTTTTAAATAAAATCTGTCCTATTTGTATGAAATCCAAGGGACTCTAGGAAAAGACCAGACCGAATTCTAATATTATCAAGGGCTATGGAGAGACTACCAAGAAAGAACCTGGTCTGTGTGAGCTGTGAGCTGCTGTTCATTTATAGGGGAAAAAAGAGAAATATTTAAACTATATACCTGCCTTCATGGAGTTCATTCCTAAAGACAAAATCCAACCTGATTAAAATCATAGAATCATCTGATTTAGACAGATGCCTTGATGTTGCCAGAATTTCAAATATAGCATCCATCATTTAAGACAGATTATTGAAAGAGGCTAGCTGCTAAATGAAACAGTTGAATATTTCCAGAGCAAATTCTTAGATCACCATGTATCAGGAAAAGATCTGGATTTATGGGAAAAAAGTCTGACTTTGAATTCCAGCTCTGCAACACATTGCTTATGTGACTGAGAATGAGTTAGTTAGCTTCTCTGGGCCTCAGTTTCTTAATCTTAAAAAAATGAAGTTAGACTAGATGATCCTCGAATCTGTATCTAAATCATGATTCTATGATTTTCATCAGATTGGATTTATTCTTTGGGAAAAAATCCATAAATACAAGTAGCTAGTTTAAAGATTTGTTCTTCTGAAATGGAAATAACTCATAGAAACAGCTGTTAGAAAGGGAATCAGCTATGAGTACATTAACAGTTCTTTAATTCCCTTCTCTCCTCCAGAAGTCAGTGGGGATTTCCATGTTGTATTTGTGAACAATAGTTAATATAATTTTTCATGTGATAACTGCAGAGCAAATAGAGCAAAGTCTAAAATATAATTAAGGATAAGTGTTTTTAATTAACTTGTAACCCTTGAGTGGCAAAGTGGAGCCACAAATCAGTTATGCATTGTCAGCTCTAATAAGTGAAAATGTATTATACAATATATTTCAATCCCTGCATACCAACAAGGCAAAACTCTTTTATGTTTATATTTATTAGCATAACTTGAATTTTGAATCATTTAAAGTGAGTGATGCTCATGTTTCACTTATTGATCATTATTGACCACCAATTAGTGGTAGACCATGACAAAAAAAAGAGGGAACAAGGAACATTCCTATTCATCAAGTTTACAAAATGGGAAATAGAATCATGAGAAATATGGCTCCATAATAGTCAAACTCCTACAGCATTCTTTTCAATGGAATGGGTAGGAGGGGCCGATAGGTGGCAAAGTGGCTAAAGCACCGACATTGGATTCAGGAGGACCTGAGTTCAAATCCAGCCTCAGACACTTAACACTTACTAGCTGTGTGACCCTAGTCAAGTCACTTAACCTTCATTGCCCTGCAAAAATAAATAAATAAATAAATAAATAAAACAAAAATCAATGGAATGGATAGGAGATAGAGGAAGATATATGAACTTCATCTTGATTTACCTATGTCAACTTTCTTTAAATATATGTTAAATTCAATTTTTATGTGTTATTTGAGTGTTGTAGACTAGAGCAATTCTAGGGATTAATTTATATTATGGGCAGCATCTTGTCATTTTCTTATAATTGGTCTGCTAATTTGCTGAAATCGCTCAATATGTACCCCAATATGTTAAATCAAAGCAATGTTGTACATGCTTTTCTTTTGTAATGAATGAGAGTATGCGGACACCAGATAATCCTAACCTCTGAGATTTCCAATGCATAAATAACAAATTGCTTTTCATTCAAGTTCTTTGCTTTAATACAAGTAAGAGGTAAGATGCCATGTCAGGTTTAGTCAACAACTATTTATTAAGAGCCTACTATTTTCTGGTTACTATGATAATCATTGAGAAAACAAAGAAAAGCTAAGTCTCCATTCACAAGGCGTTTACAGTCTAATGTGGGGACACAATATGCAAACAACTATGTACAAACAAGAAATAGACAGGATAAGTTGGAGATAATCAACAGAAGGAACTAAATTAAGGGGGGATTGGGGGAAAGCTTCTTGAAGAAGGTGGGATTTTAGTTTGGTAGGGACAGAAAGGAGGCTAGTGTCAAAAGGCTTGTAGAGTACGGTAAGAAGAAAGGTATAAGGAAATTAGAAAGGTAGGGAGGGCCTAAGTTATAGAGGCCTTTTAATACCAAACAGAGAATTTTATATTTTATCCTGAATATGACAGAAGTTACTGGAATTTATTGAAGAGGAGGGGTGACATGGTCAGAACTGTACTTTAGGTGGGTTAATTTGGCAGCTTGTTCATAGATTGGCTAATTGAACCATCTATGCTTTGTAGTTTATGGATGGATTAGGAGATGGGCTAGACTTGGAATTTCTTGTAATAGAAATTGTAGGTCAGGAGGCAGTTAATAACTTATAGTGTTAAAGGACTATCTAGTACCACTGAGAGAATAAGGGATTTGCTCATGGTCACACAGCCAATATATGTCAGAGAAAGGACTTGAACCGGGGTCTTCCTAACTTGTATTCCAGCTCTCAATTCATTATGGTGCACTTCCTTTTCTTATAATAACAAGACACAAATCAGAATCACCATCATTAAGAAAAAAATGAGAGCCTGTAGGAGAGATGAAAATCTAGGTTTATAAAGAACAAGGCATCAATCGTGGAAAAGTCAAATAGTTCACACACACACACACACACACACACACACACACACAGAGTTCTAGAAGCAAATAAAGTCATTTAGAATGCTCTAACCCTACAATACAAAATAAATAAATGACATATAAAATAAAAATTCCAATTATCTTTTATGCAGCCATACACCTACTCTCTCATGAGCATCCCAGTTAAAAACACAGACTCCTTACTAGGAGATTGTCATTCAGTAATAAATTCTTTGAGCATGACAACCCATGATAGACAGAAAAACACAAAACAGCCCTCAGTCTTCTGCCGTCCCCTGTGGCTTTTGCAAAGCAGAGTGACTTGGGGTCAGAAAACATGAAGAATCATACAATTTTTAGACCACCTCCAAACATTAACTTAGCTGATGGTTCTCTAAATGTGAGATCCGTGTCTAATGAGCAACAAGTAGACATGATAGAGAAACTGAATCATGTCAATCTTTTTTTTTAATCATGTCAGTTTTAAGCTTTTTGGAACTAGGAGACAAAAGAAAATTGAAACTAAATGTAATGATGACTTTCAGGTTCTCCTTGGAGAGGAAAGTAATTTAATGGGACATATTGTATTGCAGTATTCATCATAAGTATTTGCAAAAATAAACCCCCAAACTATCCTTGAATATAATTGTAGTTTTCACATTATCATCTGTTTCAGAGGCAGAGGAAGTAGAGGAATTCTACAAAGAGCCTGATAAACCCATCCAAATTAACTTAATATATACTTTTCTATTTAGTACTGGGGCTACACAGTGAAATATGTAAAAAAAAAAATTGGTTCAGGAATATGAAAGAAAAGAGGCTAAAGACTTGTAGGATACCTAGAAGCTTTATGAGGATATATCATAAATCCTTAATTTGGGAAAAAAGTTGCTGGAAGTAGCATCAAATGATCTAATAAAAACTTTATTTGATTATATTTTAGTGGATAGAAGGTAGCTAATTACTAATGTGGGAGTTGCTCCCAAATCAACTGTTTGAATATATTTAGAACACTGAGTTGTTACAGCAAAGATCAAAATTAATATAAAACAAGAGGAATAAAAATGAGAAAAATATATAGTATATAATTAAAAATTCCAAACTGAACTATTTAAAACAAGTTGTTGACACCCAAAGCATGGGAAATGGGAATGAATACTGATACTGGTTTTTTGCAATTTATTTTAAAAAGTTGATCCAACCTTAACCAATGAGACTAATATCATAGAAAATTCTTTAGCCCTCAAACACTTGATCTCCTTGCCCATTCATAGAAATGACAGCTAAGGACATTGCTGGTTTGGAATACTGACTCATTTGTAAAATCTTATGAAGAGCAATGGATGATGGAAGATTAGCATCACCTTATGACATGAAGAAAGACATTGGATGGAAAAGAAAGTTTAAATAAAATTTATAGAGTGATCAAACTACACAGAGTCATGCCAGGATATTTAAAGAGGAAACTGAAAGGACAGCAAATAGGTAAAAGATCAAAAATACATGAAATTGCAACAAAGGCCCTTGGCATGTTAGGTAGAACCCCTATCGTGGATTTTTAAGAGGACATGAACAAGAATTTCACAAGATTGTGAGATGGATTTCAATCTTCATCACTGTTGTCCTCATATCCCTGAGATCAGAAATACTTTGTACTACTGAAATAGAATATTAACATCAGTGAATTCTTGATAATTAAGGATTGCTGTGGGTTCAACATCTCTACATACTGTAAATGTGGAGTCTTGGCTTTAAACAAAGCAATAAACTTTTGAATTCATTTGTTCCCTGAATAAAACAAATGAGATGAATATAACAATATAACACTAAATCTGTTAATGGAGGATACCAAAATCAGATATTAATTTCCCATTTTTGTTGTAATAAAAAGCCAGAAAGTGATGTGGCTTTGGTTTCTAACCAGAGGAAAATTCCTGACTGGAAAAATTCCCAAGCAGAGTAATAGTAGGAAAGAAAGAGATCAACCAGGGACAAAAACAATCCTAGGCCTTTGGACAGTTATTCAGCCCACCCCCATGTCAAATTAGACTTTGACGACATGTTATGGTAGGGAGCTAAAAAAAGAAAGGAGGCAAAGTGAGGAGGAATCAAGAAATAAAGACTATGAAGAGCTACCTATATACTCACAAGCTGTTTTAGTAAATGACTTTATTGAGTCAGTCAGTTAACTAGCATTTATTAAGCTACTATTATGTGTCAGGAAGTGTGCTAAAGCACTGAAGTACAGAACTTTCTTCTTTTATATTCTCAATTGTATATAATAACTTTAAGTCCTCCCTCCTTTCTCCATCCATACTAACCCAGGTCCCTTTTTCAGTTCATTTAGATTCCTCCAATATTCTCTTGTCTTTTACATTTTCTCTCTTTATTGGTAACTATGGCCAGGGGAACAAGTGGCAGAAGTAGCCATTGGTTTTTATACAGGAAACTGCACTGTAGAGTTTCTGGGAGTGGTCAAGACCACTCAAACACATATACATACACACATGTACATACATACAAATATGTATGTAAACATAGGTACACATGCACATGTACACTTCTATATATAATATACTTTATATGTACAGCATGTGCATGTTATGTCATATATAACATACTTATGTAGAACATGCAAATATGTATATGTGTGTGCGCATACTTGTTATTTTCTTTGTTAGAATGTAAACAACTTATTAGTGGGGATTAATAATGGAATAATTTATTCTATTTGTATCACCAGTGCTTAACATGGTGCCTGACACACAGAAGAAACTTAACAACTATATTGTGATTGATTTCTTTTTTAATTTTTCCAGTCAGAAGTGATTCTTCCCTCTCACAGAACTCCTACTGCAACTCTGGCAGGCACTTTCACACTTCATTTTCTGGCATATTTTTATTTATGAAGCCACCTTATCCTTCAGCTTGTTAGTGATCACCTTCAAGGCAGTGATCCATGTCATTCTTCCTTTACTGTCTCTGTGCTGAGCGTGGTGCCTCACAAATAAAAGGTGTATTAGTGAATGTATGAAATATTGTGTAGTGAATAGATCACTGGACCTGGATTCAGGAAAACCAGGGTTCTGAATTTTCCTCAGATATTCATTAGCTATGTCATCCTCCATGAGTCACTTAAACTCTTTAAGACTCAGTTTCCTTATCTGTAAAATGAGAGGGTTGTACCTAATGACCACCAAGGTCCCTTCTAGTTCTAAAATCTAAGCTCATATGATAGACTAAATGGTCCAGTTTTTGTTCTTTGATAATTGTTTTTGCTATGGATTATTTTTTAAAGATAAAACAACAGTATCATATTTAAGTAAATTATCTCTAGACTTTTGAGAGAACAAAAATGAAGCCAGACAAGTCTCTAAAGAACACACAGAATCTGCAATTTAAGTTCATTTGTTCGGGGCTATTTCAAGCAAATGTAAGCATACAATAGTTTTAATTGGATTTAAGTAAAATTCTGTTCATCCTCTCACAGTAATTGTGTTCCAGGGAGAAAATTACCTAACCAGTAGCCTCACTTGGGCTTTGGTTAAATATAATCTGCTACAAACAGATTTTACAGTGTAAATTGTCCAGCTGTGTTACAAGAAGGCCCATGTTTTTGTTTGCAAATGCGAGCTGAAACCTGGCATCCATTTAAAATTATTTAATTAGCAAACAATTTTCAATAAATGATCTAAAACTTTCGAAGGCCATTGCTTCCTCCTTTAGTCTCATAATTCTGAATTAGAATTTGGTGACCTTAATAATTCCTTAGAACCTTCTGATTGCTATTATGTATATTGTGTTTAAATAAAATTTTTTTCATTAAAGTTGGACATTTGTCTTAAAAATTCTGAGTCAGAAATATTCAAGACATTGAAAACAAAAAAAAAATTAAGGAGGAAGGCCATATTATAAAACAGTAACTATTGCTCCCCCTTTGAACACATTAGTTTTCCTGCATGTTTTGAGAAATAAGATGGGTTTTGTTGTACCAATTGGTTTTACCTTTATTAATGAGTTCACAGATCCAAGTATGAAAGTCAGTTGGGAAATAGGTTGGTGTTTTTCAGGCAAGAGAATGCAATGGGACAAATTACTAGGCACACATGCTATATTTTCCATGATTTACTGAGTCCTTCCTGGTTGAAAAGGTTTGTTTTAGGCTCTCCACAGTTTTAAAGGCTCTTGTTCCTAAACTTAAGAAGCTAATGCTCTAATAGAGAAGGAGGCCAAATACAAGTAAACACAACATAGCTGGATAATTTTCTACATTATAGCAGTTTGCTCCTGCTACTTCTCCAGGTAACGTATGCATTTATTAAGTATCTACCACATGCTGTGTGCTTCATTATCACTATTGACAATAAATCACTATTATAAAGAATATAGCACAGTGCCTGGCACATAGTAGACACAATAAATATTGGTTGATCGATAAAGCAAAAACCTAATTAATCATACTTTCCTCCAGTCACTGAGGAAATTCTTATGCATAGATTTTTATTATGAAAGCAAGTAAACAAAGAATCACAATATTGGTAAATATATAGATAACTAATTCAGTCATGCAGCCATATATATCTAAGCACTAAATAATTGGAGAAAAAGGAAAGAGGAGAAATATGGTGAAAGAATTGGTTATTCAAGTGTCTGAAGTCTGATGGGATTGAAGTGGAGAGGACTAATTAGGAAATAAACCCTTGGGCGAAGTGTGAAGGGTTGCTCAGAGGTTAGTGGAGAAAATCGGGAAGGGGATTCATACCAGGGGGAATGCCAAGCTTGATTACATTAAAGTGGAAGCAGACTTGGCTTGTGTGGGGAACTGTAAGGACTTCAATAGACTCCCTACCTTGATAATGGATGATGCTTGGAAGGTTCAAATTCCTGGAGGCTCAGTGCCAAAGAAAGATCTGAAATAATAGTCAAAAGCCTCTTTTGCTGTAGGTTGGAAGTTTGAATGTCACCTAGCTGCCAATTCCCCAGCATACATTAACAGCAGGTCCAGGCTCCCTATGTCATCTCTCCAATGCCTAAATCTGCTTGACCCAGATAAGAGCCCTACAAAAACCCACCTGACTTAAACGGTTTTGGTGCCCTATTGCACCTAGTATCCTAGGGGACAGGATCTGTATCCATCCTCCCTGTTAGGATTTCCCTTCAATAAAGCTGGCTTACTTTATTTTCTCTTGGCTGACTTCCTACTTCGCTGTATTTGGTCTTCTATTCTGACCTTCCTTGTATTTCACCTTGGAATCCTGAACCTCGCTTAAACTACAATAAGAAAGAAATGCAGACTTAAACTGCCTAAGCAGATTAAATGAACAAGATGGATAGTGAGAATCCAGAGGGGCTAACTGGCAAAATTCTAAAAGCTACAGGATCATAGAGATTTATAGGTTATCTAGTCTAACACCTCATTTTACAAATAAGGACACTGAGGCCCACAGAGACTTGTCCAAGATTAAATACAGTCAGCGTGCTCCACCTCTCCCCATATCCCCCCATACCACTTTGTCTATCTAATGATCAAGGGCTATAATTTGATGTGATTGACAATTAGAGTCTTTTTAGAGTCTGTAATTCAATTAAAAAAATCTTTGAAGATTAATGAGATAATTTTTGTGAAGAATGATGCTCCTTAGGAGAAAAATAAGGCCACTCAGTGTTTAATTACAAATGTGAATCCGCTAAAAAACATGGCATCATAATCTTATGTGTGAGTTTGACAAGTCAATGTAAGCATCATGCACCTGGGCTTATCACTCTCCAAGGCATTGAGATTCTGTAATCAAAGATTGCATATATTTCTCCTAATTGAATGAATTCATATCACTCATGATATATTTTGATCCACTCCTTCCTATAAAGGTGAAAAATAAGGATAATTTTCTACTTATTTTAGGATAATCACCTCAGGAATCATGCACTTTTATAGAAAAACATTCTTCAGGCATGGCTATGATCATTCATAGTCATTCAAGAGAGACTGATATGCTTAGAAAAGGTGTCCCCAAAGTCTTAGTTCAATTTTTAAGCTATTCAAGCAATTAAAGCTTGAAAATGCACTGAGATAACCTGGATGTTAGAGTTATTGTGCTAATACCTTTTAAATTTTCATTATGAAGTCCCCTGAGACTTGTCAGAAAGCATGAGGACAGAACCCAAAGAACATTAACTTCTGATTCCTGGTAATATAATTAATTTCTTAAGGTGGCAACAATAGAAAGATAAATATAGACTGATTTACCTCTTTAAGGTGATCTTTTAATGTAATTTTGTTCTTACAGAAAAGGGCCTGAAAGTGATCAACTGGTAAAGGATATCTTCATCGTATTCTCTGTGAATATTTAAATTCACTTGAAATTTATTTTTTATTTTCATATAGAAGCCCTCCAGAGTGATTCTTGAAGCTGGGAAACAGCTTTAGAAAGGGCTCACCAAATAGGACTTTCATTTTATTAAGACCTATTTTGTTGGTCAGCAGGATGCCTCATCACAACCCCACTGAGCTCAGCAGCACCTTGACAAGCAGCAGGGAATTAATCCTGGTTAACAGTTATCCTATAAAAGGTCTGGTAATTAAGAAGTCAAATGAAATGTAAAACCTTCAGTATCTTAAGGCATGCCTAAACTCATAATAGAATTGCATTATTTATACATGCACACATCTCTATGCTCAATTGTAAGCCCCAACAAGTTGGGGACAAGTTTTCATTATTACCTACCCCCCACATCTAGTTAGGTGGTTACCAATGAAGTCCTAACTAGGGTGGGCCATCATTACTTAACAAAGGTGAGACCTCTTTACCCCAAACCCCTGGGAAGCAGCTTCCCAAGAAGCAACTTCAGGAGGCTGGTGTCCTGAGGCTCTCTATTCTTAGCCTTGTATGGTGAATTTTGAAGACTTTCCCCAAGTTCTGCCCCCGCTTCCCTCAGTGCTCCAATGAATTTGTCATATGTGAAAGCCTTTCTCTTCCTTCAAGCTCCAACATCATCTATAAATCATCCTCTGACTTTGCAAGTTGAAAATGATAATACCCACCTAAAACTTCTCACAGAATTTTGCCTGATCCTATCCTCTGAATTTCTCACCTAACTGTTGCTTTTGCACATCTTACTCTCTTTTACACTAGAATCTTCTCAAGGACTCACACTAGAACTTAGTTATTCTTTGTATTCCTGGTACTGAATATAGTACTTTGAAAATACCAGGCACATAATAAATATCTGTCATTCATATTTATCTTCATTCCTTTCCAAGCCAGACATTTAACTCTCTGGACTTTTTCTAACAGGCTAGACAACGTTCTTCATTCAGGTACTTCACTTCCCCCTAGGACTTCTCTTATCTAACACATGCTCTACCCATGAGGCCCCTTCCTAGAACTGTCTGGTTCCTCCCAGAATGACCAGGCTAACTATGTCTTCATTCTTCCCCAGACTCCACTCCTGATTTTCTCCATTATTCCCCCTCATGGGTACCTTTCCCCTATCCCTCCCTCCACTTTCAGCTGCCTTTTATGTGTTACCTTCTTCCATTAGAAGCTAAGCTTCTTGAAGCCAAGGACTGTCATTCTGTCTGATACAGTTGTATTTTCTGCACTTGGCACAGTGCCCAGCCTAGAGTAAGAGCTTAATTAATGCCAGTTGACCTTAACCTCAATTCAAATTATTAACTTTATACTCCTCTACTAGTCAGCACCTTAATTAATGCTTATTGAACTAAATTTTTGAATTTAGATTTCTCTCAAGCCCCTAGAAGTGTGGTATACAGCAGGTGTGAAATGAATGATGAAAGAAAAAATTATTAAGGGATGAAGAAAGCAAGGAAGTAAAGAAGGAAGAGAGAGAATTGAGAAAGGTGATAAGGAACAAAAAAGGAGGGACAGAGAAGACCAGGGAGAGGGGAAAGTGAGAGAAAGAAGGAGGGCCACATCTTTGGATTTAATTTGAACTATCACATTAGATAGTTTTAATGTACTCAAGCATCACAGTTCTCCTCAAGCCTATCCTCCCTCTCTCACATTTAAAAGGACATTTCCTTTTAGGAAATGTTTCAAGAATGACCAGAGGATTCTGTTTGTTTAGGCATTGGCTTAATATGTGGATTGAGGACCCACACAGAGATATGGAGAAATTTGAAGTTTCAATATTATCTGCAGTTGGAAGATAAGGAATCCATGAGACACCAGGAATCAGTTAAGCAAAATCAAAAGAATGAAAAAATAGAAGAAAATGTGAAATACCTCATTGGAAAGACAACTGATCTGGAAAACAGATCGAGGAGAGACAATTTGAGAATCATTGGACTGCCTGAACGCCATGACCAGAAAAAGAATCTAAACACCATATTCCAGGAAATTATTAAGGAGAACTGCGCTGATATCATAGAATCAGAGGATAAAATCATCATTGAAAGAATCCACCGATCACCTCCTGAAAGAGACCCCAAAAGGAAAACTCCAAGGAATATTGTAGCCAAATTCCAGAATTATCAGGTGAAGGAGAAAATACTCCAAGCAGCCAGAAAGAAGCAATTTAAATATCATGGAGCCACAGTCAGGATTGCTGAGGACCTGGAAGCTTCAACATTAAAGGACCGCAAGGCTTGGAATACGATATTCCGGAAGGCAAAGGAGCTTGGATTGCAGCCAAGAATCTATTACCCAGCAAAAATGTACATTTACTTTCAGGGGAAAAGATGGACATTTAATGACATTGGGGACTTTCAATCTTTCCTGGTGAAAAGACCAGAACTGAATAGAAAATTTGATCTCAACATACAAGACTCAAGAGAAGTTTAAAAAGGTAAACAGAGGGGGAAGAAAAAAAAAAGGTTACCCTATTAGGTTAAACTTTTTATATCCCTACATGGGAAGATAATACTCATAACTCTTATGAATTGTAAATGTAATTGGGCAGAGAGAAGGACTTTACACAGAGGGTATAAATATAAATTGTCTTTGATGTGATGATACAAAAAAATTAAGGGGTTAAAAAGGGAGTCTATGGGGAAGAGAGGAAAGGGGAGGTGGAAGGGGATGAATTATATCATATGAAGAGGTGGATAAAACCTATTACAATAGAGGGAAAGAAAGGAGGGGGGAACATGGTTTCAACCCTATTCTCATTAGATTTGATTTAAAGAGGGAATAACTTATACGTCCATTGGGATAAAGAAACTTAACTCATTCTTTAGGGAATCAAAAGGGGAAGGGAAAGGGGGGGGGACTGATAGAAGGGAGGACAAAAGCAAGGGAGAAAAGGGTAAAGAAAAGAGAGGGGGATGATAAAAAGGGAGGGCAGATTGGGGGAGGCAGGGGTAAGAAGTAAAACGTCGGTGAGGAGGAATAGGGTGAAAGAAGGGGGGGAAAGTACAAAGGGGGTAAATAGAATGGAGGGGAATAGACAGCCAGTAATAATAACTGTGAATGTGAATGGGATGAACTCTGCTATAAAACGGAAGTGAATTGCAGAGTGGATTAAAAACCAGAATCCTACAATATGCTGTTTACAAGAAACACATTTGAAGCAGAGAGATACACACAGAGTAAAGGTAAAAGGCTGGAGTAGAATATATTATGCTTCAGCTAAAGTAAAAAAAGCAGGGGTAGCAATCCTTATCTCAGACAAAGTGCAGGCAAAAATAGATCTCATTAAAAGAGATAAGGAAGGAAATTACATCTTGCTTAACGGTACTATAGATAATGAAGTAATATCAATATTGAATATGTCCAGCAACAAGAGATAGAAAGAGAAATTCCATTTAAAGTAACGGTAGATAATATAAAATACTTGAGAGTCTACTTGCCAAGACAAACCCAGGAACTCTATGAACACAACTACCAAACACTCTTCACACAAATCAAATCAGATCTAAATAATTGAAAAGATATCAATTGCTCATGGATAGGCAGAGCTAATAGAGTAAAAATGACAGTACTGCCTAAATTAATTTACTTATTCAGTGCCATACCAATCAGACTACCTAAAAATTATTTTATAGAGCTAGAAAGAATAATAACAAAATTCATCTGGAAAAACAAAAAATCAAGAATATCCAGGGAAATAATGAAAAAAAAATCACAGGAAGGTGGGTTAGCGGTACCAAACCTGGAGCTCTACTATAAAGCGGCAGTCATCAAAAATATCTGGTACTGGCTAAAAAATAGAGTGGTAGATCAATGGAAGAGGCTAGGCTCAGGAAATGCAGCAGTAAATGACACTAGTAATGTAGTGTTTGATAAACCCAAAGACTCCAGCTTCTGGGATAGGAACTCAGTATTTGACAAAAACTGCTGGGAAAACTGGAAGATAGTATGGCAGAAATTAGGCATAGACCAACATCTTACACCTTATACTAAAATAAGGTCAAAATGGATACACGATTTAGACATAAGAGGTGATACCATAGGTAAATTAGGAGAGAAAGGGATAGTCTACCTATCAGATCTCTGGAAAGGAAAACAGTTTTTGACCAAACAAGAGGTAGAGTATATTATAAAATGCAAAGTGGATGATTTTGATTACATTAAATTAAAAAAATTTTTGTACAAACAGAAGCAATGCATCCAAAATTAGAAGGGAGGCAGAAAGCTGGGAAACAATTTTTGAGGCCAGTACTTCTGATAAAGGCCTCATTTCTAAAATATATAGGGAACTAAATCAAATTTATAAGAATCCAAGTCATTCCCCAATTGTCAAATTGGGAAATGGTCAAAGGATATGAACAGGCAGTTTTCTGATGAAGAAACCAAAGCTATCTATTCCCATATGAAAAAATGCTCTAAATCTCTAATGATTAGAGAGATGCAAATAAAAACAACTCTGAGGTACCACCTGACACCTATCAGATTGGCTAAAATGACAAAAAAGGAAAATAATAAATGTTGGAGAAGCTGTGGGAAAATTGGAACACTAATCCATTGTTGGTGGAGCTGTGAACTGATCCAACCATTCTGGAGAGCAATTTGGAATTATGCCCAAAGGGCGATAAAGTTGTGCATACCCTTTGACCCAGCAATACCACTTTTGGGTCTTTTTCCCAAAGAGATCATGGAAGGGGGAAAGGGACTCACATGTACAAAAATATTTATAGCTGCTCTTTACGTGGTGGCAAAGAATTGGAAGTTGAGGGGGTGACCATCAATTGGGGAATGGCTGGACAAGTTGTGGTATATGAATACAATGGAATAGTATTGTGCTATAAGAAACGATGAGCAGGAGGAGTTCAGAGAAACCTGGAGGGTCTTGCGTGGGCTGATGATGAGTGAGATGAACAGAACTAGAAGAACATTGTACACAGTAACATCAACATTGAGTGTTGGTTGATCTACTGTGATGGACTATATTCTTCTCACCAATGCAATGGCACAGAAGAGTTCCAGGGAACTCGTGATGGAAGAGGATCTCCAAATCCAGGGGGAAAAAAAAAAAGAACTGTGGAGTATAGATCCTGATTGAACCATACTATTTCTTTTGTTTTTGATGCTGTTGTTTTTTTTCTATTTTGAGGTTTTCCATCATTGCTCTGTTATTATGTGTGTGTATATATATACATACATACATACATATATATATATATGCCAGTGAATATATATATAAAACCTATATCAGATTACCTGCTGTCTAGGGGAGGGGGAAGGGAGGGTAGGGAGGGAGAAAAATCTGAAATTGTAAAGCTTGTATAAACAAAGTTTGAGAACTATCTTTACATGTAACGGAAAAAAATAAAAATACTTTATTAATTAAAAAAAAGAAAAATTAAATTATGTTCAGTAGAATTTTCCTCTAAGTACAAAAAAGTGTATTCTAATTCTTTTTAAACTGTCAAATTATGTTTGTATAATTAAATAGATTAGGGCAGCTAGGTGGTGCAATGGATAGAGCACTGGCCCTGTAGTCAGGAGGACCTGAGTTCAAATCTGGCCTCAGATACTTAACACTTACTAGCTATGTGACCCTGGGCAAGTCACTTAACCCCAATTGCCTCACCAAAACAAAACACAACAAAACAAAAACAAAAACAAAAAAACTGGTTATTGATCGGATTGATAATTAAATAGATTATTTGATGATGAACATCAGAAAATTTACAGTCTTGAAAACGTAACACAATAATATAATTATTTCATACCTGTGACCAGTTCTCGGATCTCCAGATCAGTAGTCTTGCGTAGTAAGCGTACTAATGCTGGGATGCCCCCACAATTTTTCAGGGCAATTTTATTATCGTCATTAGCTTTCCCATACACCAAGTTCCTCAAAGCTCCACAGGCACTACGATGGACTTCTGTCATCCGATGGTCCAACAGGTCTACCAGTAACTGTATGCCTCCTTGTCTTCTTATCTGAAATATTCAACGTATAAATCATTAGTCTGAGTAAGTAGGATTTACCCTTAAGATTAAGAAATGGTACTCAGATTACACATTCTCTTTAAATAGCATCATTGTGAGCTATTTAAAAAGAAAAGAAAAGTTGTCCCCTTTTTGGACTCCAGTAATATGCTCTTTAAAGTACAACAAAGAAAATGCACAAGCTTTTGCATTTAAATCCCAGATTCTCATTTTTTATACTTCAAAAAGGCTATAGATAATACTTTTATCTATGGCACATATGTTGATATAATATGAAATGCATAGAAAAATAATTATTATTCATTATTAGGGTTTATCTCTTTTTTAGAAATTGTCCAAAATCTTAGAGCATCATTAGGTTGATATTCAAATGCTAAAACAATACTTAATAAGGGAACTCTTCAAAGATAGCAAGTATAAATTGGGAATGAACTCACTGAATTCTATCTGCATAGACCAAAGAAATTAGGTTGGGAAGGTTACTTACAATGCTATCTAGAACCAAAAAAAATTCATTTTGGAGGGAGAGTTGGTTTTGAAGTGAGAGAGATATGAATTCAAACCCTGCCAGTGACAAAAACTGGGTGTGTAACCCTGAGTAAGTCATTAGCCCTCTCTGTGCTCTTGGCTATTTGCTATGACTAGACATTTCAGAGAAGATGATGGCTTGCATTGGTAAAGAGTTTCCTACATCCATGAAATGACAGTTCCTGTCCCTATCACTATTTCTATATGTTTTTTCATTTAGACACTGGGTGAGTAATGGGGAAAAAAAAGGAAACCCTTCAGTTCCATATTTTTACAGAACGGAACCAAACTAACTTGTGAATTTCACACAAATAGGACAAAACTGCTTATGGCACATTTCCTTAAGTGTATGTCTCAATGGCTTTTAGATCGATTGGCTTTTAAGCATATTTTAAAATTAAAAGCAGCTTAGTTGCCAACAAAGCAAAGTGGGTGCTTAATATAAAGAGCATTTGATGAAGTTTTCATTAGAAAAGATGCATTTGAGCATTTCTGATTTGAAAATGGGAAAATGACCAGATCACACTCAGCAATTTTCTTTAATTCAGTGTTTTCTAGTGACCCAAGTATTTTACTTTTTAAATTTATCTATTGATTTCCAAGATGACAGAATTTCATGATAGTGTACTGTGTAATTTAAAATTCTAAATGTGGGTTCTATTCTGTCCCCCCAGTTTGGAGGGAAACTGACTAAAATCACTGATAAACGAATTTAGGTTTTTTAAGGATTTATTGAAAGATAGTAAAAGAAAGAGAAAGATTGAGAACAGACTTCCTATAACCTGGCAATCCTAGCTTTCCTAAACTCCTCTGTGAAGTCCTGCCACCATGCTGATCTCTCCAACAAAAAGAGAACAAGTTCCCTACAGAGCCTCTGCTTCCTCCTTCCTGTTCCCCTCCCAGAAATGGTAGGTTCTTGAAGCTGATTGGTTGACTGGGCCCGAAGGTGGTCAAAGCTCAAAGTTGTTAGCTTCTAAGAACAATTAATTTCTTAAGTACCCTTAAGTACCTGCCAGATGTGCTTACAATCTAGTAAGTGGTCAACAGTCAGTAGCCTTATCTAATTCAATCAGTTTAAATCTCCAGGTGGGTCCCTGAGTATCTGCTAAATCCATTATCTTAACACAGTACATCTTGGGGAGCAAATACAAAACAATGGGAACCTCCTTTATATGATCTGTGCCCCTTTTGTAGCCTGTTTGAAATTTCTATCATTATTCTCCCCTTAGGGTTATAGTGTTGAACTTTGCTTTAAATGCAAGCATATTATCTGGTAAGGGGAGCTACTAAGCTTTTAACACCTTAAGACATTTATCAGGTTAACTATCAGAAAGCAGGTCTTGAGCAAATGGGATACTGACCACAGCTACATTTTAAATGAGGGTAACATCTTAAGCATAAATAAAGTCAAAGGATAAGCAAGCCTAGGAGTGATATCCTGGGTACCTTACATAAGGGCATCATGGGCATCTTGCCAAATACGGCTAAAGAAATTACAAAAGCAATAAAAATGGATGACAGAGAGCTAGAAATAACCTTTTGTTTATTTGTAATTTTGTCTAGGGTCAATCTCTGTGTCTGTCTTTATAGCTTACTATTCAATTGGGAGAAGAATGCTGTTTAGGTGACTGTATATGGGCACAAATTAATAATTAAATTTATGACAAACTGAGGCACTGTTCTATGTTATAAAAGTTCTGAGTAACTATTCTAGGTACTGATTTTAAAAATACCCTAAAGAATTTAAAATACTATATTTTAAATGGATTTTATTTGAATCTTTGCTTTAAAAAACATTAAAATCTGGGGCAGCTAGGTGGTGCAGTGGTTAGAGCACTGGCCCTGGAGTCAGGAGTAATTGAGTTCAAATCCAGCCTCAGACATTTAACACTTACTAGTTGTAGGACCCTGGGCAAGTCACTTAACCCCAATTGCCTCACTAAAAAAAAATGTTAAAATCCAATATGTTTTTAGGCTGCATTGAGAGAAGTATAGTATTCAAGACTTGAGATGTCACAGAATTACTGACCACATCTAGAGAATAGAACTGTCAAAATTTAAGGACATTGATAAACTAGAGAGCATAAAGAGAATGATAACCAGGATGATGAAGTGTCTCAAGATGTCATATGAAGATTAATTGAAGGAACTGTGATGTTTGTCACTAAGGAGAAAAGACCTACAGGGCAGAATTTGGAGCAATGACTATAAGTCAGGATGTCGGGAAGAACTTCACTGCAATTATAGCAAGTCAGAAGTAGACTAGACTGTCTCAGAAGTCTTGAGTTTCCCTTCACCGGTTCTCTTTATTCAAAGGTTAGATAACTACTTGTTGGGTGTATTACAGAGGCAATTATTGTTCAGATATAGGTTGAAGCAGATGGGTGCTATGATCCCTTCCCTCTTTGGCATTCCATGATTCTGATTGTATAACTTCTCTGAATACTGATTGGATGGCTATATATATATATATGAAAACACAAGTAATTTGATTTGATGTTTTATATATAAATAGAAAAGGTATTTATAGGATTTCTTGCTTTCATAAATTATTTTATTATACTTTATGTTCATTTATTATAATATATTGAATCATCACATGCTTGTTTAACAGATTAAATTGTAAAACACATTCCCTTCTCCCCAAATCAGGTTTTAGAACAACAGAACTAGATGAACAAAGATGGAACAAGTATGGGGATATAAGATAGGTAAAACTCTACTTTTTTTTTACTGTAACACACAAATTCCCAAACATGAGAAATTGCCTAATTAAATCTTATGTTCTATAATGAACCTATAATCGTAGATTTCAAGTTGGAAGGATTCTTAAAGGACATGTAATCTGACCCTCTCCTTTGACAAATTTGGGAACTGAGGCCCAGAGAGGTGAATTGACTTGTCCAAGATCACACAGGTATTAAGTGGCAGATCAAGAATTCAAGCCCAGGTTCTATCGACTCACTGTACCAGTCTGTCTACTATTTAATAAAACAGAAACAAGCCCATCTTCTTGTAATCCTAGAAATCTGGCACCTTCCAGAAGACACTGTATCCCCAGACACTTTCTCCAACATTGGCTGTATATTTGCTCATGGTTCCAGGCACAATAGACCAAAGGAGAACGAAAGGAGCCTTCAATTCTCACTCCTTAGAGCCCCTTCAGAGAAGGCTCTCACACTACCTTTATTCAGCACCGTCTCCATCCAGACATATCACCATTTTCAGATCCTGACAGTTTTGATTTTATTTCTTTACCTGTCCACAGATGATTTTCCCACCTTTCTTAGGGTTCCAACACCTTGGTCAGTTTTCCTCAAATACCCTTGCTTGACACTTCATCAAATGTCCCATGATCCACACCTTCACTCCACTGAAACTGCATGTAGGGGTGGCCACACCATTGAGCTCTTCATCCCCTACAAAGGTTCACCTCTACTATCTGTAATTCAGATAGTCCTCTGTCTGCAACCTCCTATCCTTTCCTTTTCTCCCTTTCTTCAGCCCTCCTAGACCTAACCTCTGTCTTCACAACAACCTCCAATCACTCTACTCTTCTCTGTTTTCTTAGGCCATGCCATCATCACCTTTCTCTGAGTTTTTTCTTCCTTTTGAAATTTTGAACCTAGTCAATTCTACTTTATACTGTCCTAACAATTAGTACTAGCCTAAAGTGGGTTAGCACTGCCTACCTCTTCAACTCTTCAAATTATTTTTGCTGCAGGTGAAAATATTTCAGTTATGGTTCTGTCAAACACAGCAAATTTATGCCATGAAATGACAATAAACAGAGAGTCTTTTGAGATACTGCTATTCCCTAGCAAATGTATACATTTCTTGGAAGGTTGTGGTCTCCCTCTCTCTGAAGCTCTTCAAGGAAGGCTGGTTAGCCATCTCTTAGGGATCTCATAGAGGAGATTCCTGTTTGTGTGCTAATTGTATTAGAAAGCATTTGAGGTCCCTTCTAAATCTGTGATTCCATAGTTGTCTCCACACTATCATAGTTATTTCATCCCAGGAAAATTTTAATGTAAATATTAGATAAGAATTTATAAAAAAGGAATAAGGGAAACAAGCTTAGCAGGGGAAAATATTCATGGTAAGAGGGCAGGTAGAGGTGGTAGTGAAGAGTTGGGCTAATGGGTAGACATACAGTTATAGTAGCCTGGAAATAATATAGAAATACTATAGAAATTTGGGAGTGAAGAGAGGTAGGAGGATTCTCTAAGATGTTGGCAAAGCTCTCCCAACCCTGTGATCGTCTGCTCTGGCACGTGGGCTCCCTTGTTTAAAGAATTTTATACAGCAGGCTAACCAGTACCATTTCAATTTTAAATCATGAGGTCTTGAGGTAGAAACAGAATAAAGTTGATATTCTAATTCAATTACTAAGAGGGCTTTTGGGGGGGGGCATAATGGATTTTTGTTTTGTTTTTCTCTGTTTTCCTTCCCCCCCACTCTGAGGAGAGTAAGGATTGGTGAAGGAATGGAAGAAAATCATTCCTTTGAGAAAAAATCCATTTTTGTGGTTCTTGTCCAGAAATTAGAAATGAGAAATTGATAGTGTGCTTCCTTTGAAAATGGCTCACTGAGAATTATGTAACCATTTCCCATTTTTCAGGTGTATCCAGAGTTTCTGCCCTATTCCCACCTCTAAATAAATGGCCACTAAATCCCTTTTCCATAGGATCACAGGATTTAGACCTGGACTGACCAAGTCAACAAAAATTTGTTAATCACCCACTGTATATTAGGTAAAATCATCTTTAAATGTGCCTACATATTTGAATGGCTGTCTTGAAAGAACTCTTGCTCTGAAGGCAGAGAATTGGAGTTCAAATCCTCCTTCTGATGCCTACTATCTGTGTGACCTTTGGTAATCAATACAGTAACTGCTCTGGTACTTACTTCTCTCATATTCAACTAATGGGGCTAGACAAATTGGCTTCTGTTCAAACTCCAGATCTACAATTGTATTTTAGATATGCATATTTTTATAATTCTTGATGAATAAAGAAAATTTTATTAAAATGTATTTAGAAGAATGAAGAAATGACTAGCTTAGAAAAAGCTTTAAAACTGATAAATATCAAGTATATCACCTTCCTCAAACTCAATGTTAAAAACTTTGTTTCATATAATTGTAAAGAAATGAGAATTTGGCAGGTATGTTGTATCAATTACGTGCTTCCAGTTTTCATCTTGAGATCAATAGCAGTTTCAATGATTCTACCATAAAATCCAGAGATTTTTCTTCAAACTATAAAAGTTTAGAATTTTTGTATTTAAAACTTATTCAAGCATATAGTACAATTGATCTACTCCTGACCCTCTCTAAGCACTTTATATTGTTTGACCTTTTTCAGGGACACATAGCAAGTCTTAATAAAAAATTATAGACATTTATTAAATGCAATAAAATGTGGTTTAAGATTCGAGTCTAACTTAGAATTGATCTATCATTTTCAATTGTGTATTTACTTTGAATGAAACATACTTACTAAAGAACTGACACCATTCCAATCAATTATGTCACATTCAATTAGTAGTTCATAACATACTCAAATCTATCAGATTCTGTCTATAAAAACAATCTCTGTAGGGACATATAGAAGATGTATTAAGCACTGGGGATACCTATGCAAATAAGCAAGATAACCCCCCCCCCCAGGAGCTTACATTGACTTGAGTTGAGTTGAGGAAGACAACAGATAAAGAGGACCTGGAGAGGGGATCATTGGGGAGTCTGGTGAAGTAGGGGAGAGAGATACCCCTTAATATGGTCTGGAGGTGGCTTGTAAGTAAGATGGAGGATAAAGCCAAAGCCCACCTATGAAAGCTGGAGGGAACCCAGGTACAGAGCCAAAATGGGGATGGAGAGGAGAGAAGAGGAAGAAAGTGTGGCAAGGAGATAGTCAGAAGCTTAGCATACATTTAAGTAAATGTTAGGCAAGAAATTAATTTAAAATATTAATTACTGAAGAGTATATAGCAATTTCAGGAAGGAAAGAAAAACTCACAGAGGTCAGATAATAGCATAATTGGCATGTGGTAGGTGAAATAGGCAGTGAGTAGTTTTAGAACAGTAGGAAGCAAAAACCATCCTTCATTTATCTCCTTTATAGAAAAATTAACTAAAAAAAGAATTCTAGAATTCTTCAGGTTTTCTGACATCTTATTGTCCTGCTCCTCATCATTAAACTTTTATTCTAGTGTAACCTGGGTAACCTAATGAGATTATATTTTTCATCAAGGGAATTATAATTTTACATAGACAATTCCTTAAGATGACATTGAAATATGTTTCTTAAGTGTGAATGTGATTCATTATGACAAATTAATGAGTTTAATTTTTTCTAAATTAATATTTTGCTCAAAAGTAAGGGGACAATTTCATCTGTAAGAAATTATCTACACAATTAAACAGTAATAAGATAAAACCACCATGGCTAAAATCACAAATCTCTATTGATGTTAGTCTATTTTCTCTCTCTCTCTCTCTCTCTCTCTCTCTCTCTCTCTCTCTCTCTCTCTCTCCACAATGAGAGTTAAGTGACTTACCCAGGGTCACACAGCTAGTAAGTGTCAAGTGTCTGAGGCTGGATTTGAACTCAGGTTCTCCTGAATCCAGGGCCAGTGCTTTATCCACTGCACCACCTAGTTGCCCCTATTCCATTCTCTTAACAAATTTTTAAAGAGGTTCCTAAAGTCACTAAGAACTCCAAGAGTACATAAATATGGACTTAAACCACAAATTTAGCCAGTGGCTTTTTTAAAGGAAGCGTATCATTTGTAGCTCACATTTATAATATGCATTTTTAGAAAGCACTTCACATACAGTATCTCATTTGATACCTACAACAAACTTGTGGGGATGGGTTACTATTATCCCTATTTCACAGATAAGGAAATTGAGGATTGTGAAGGTTAAATGACTTGTTGAGTTTTATACTTTACACAGCTAGTAAGTAAGATGGAAGTGAAACTCAGGTATTCCTGAGCCAAGTGCAGCATGTTATCTATGATATCTTCTTGCCTCTTAACAGAACAAGCTCTTGAAAACAACTTCATGAATTATGGAGTGGAGAATGTACACAAACATCAAATCTGCATCCTGATGGCCCATGTTAGTCAAGAAATTTTTAAGAGAAGAAATTTAATACAAGGCTGTTGATTGCTTGAAGCTGGATACATGGTTTTGTGGAATGAACACATTCTGAACTATTGCAGAAATTCAACATAGGTTTTTCAAAAAAGTGATTTTAAACTTTAGATGGAGTTATAAACTCTTACATTTCTCAGAGATAATTATTACTGAAACATTCAAAGGACCTCTTTAAAAGGCAATGATGTCTCTAAGATGGCAATTTCAAAGAGCAAACGCCAAAGATGCCATTAATAATGAAAGCATTGTAGATGTTAATTTCATTTCTATGGAAATTTGTAAAGGCCCATAGTTTCAGCATTGGAAAAAACTAGGCTGAACCTAAGAGCAAAATATTGTACCTAAATCACCAATGTTATCTAGAATTCATGTGTTCACTGATAGTAGATATAATAATTATTTTAATATAGATATGATAAAACAAATAATTGTGAACTCAGCAATTTCCTGAAATTTTCTAATTTTATAATTGAGCATTATATTCTGGTATTAATGGAGAATGGGACAAAATAAGATTGTCTTTAGGTAATTAATTTGTAAAAAAAAAAAGGGGGGGGCAGCTAGGTGGCACAGTGGATAAAGCACCAGCACTGGATTTAGGAGGACCTGAGTTCAAATCTAATTTCAGACACTTGACACTCACTAGCTGTGTGACCCTGGGCAAGTCACTTAACCCTCATTGCCCCACAAAACCAAACCAAACCAACAACACCAACAACAACAAAACAACCCAAGCATCTTTTTTTGTTTGTTTGTTTGTTTCAGGAAGGACCTTCAAAGGTACTATTGTTTCTAACTGAAGAGTTTTCAGTTTTTAGGCAAAACATGAGAAGTTTCCACTCTATAAAAGTGCCTCTTCTCTATAATGATTTTGATTTTTTGTCTTTTATTTTCAACATGGATAATATAATGTCCTGAGTCTGGGTCTGGGGTGGGCTGTAGTGGTCAGAGGACCAGCATTGTAGGTAAAAAGACCACTTGGGTTCAAGTCCTATCTCTAATACACACTGACTGTGTGACCCAGGGCAAGTCAATTCAAATATCAGTGCCCTCACGCAACTCTTTGCAAATTACAGAGAATCTACCTAGAAAGGTGAAAAAGCTCTCCATGCAAGTTCTTCATGTCTATGAAATCACATTTTTGGCTTTGATCCAAAGAATAAGAAAAATTACGGTCCACAAAGTAGCATGGAGAGGCAAATGGTTCATCTGTATGCATGGTGCTATCTGAACTCTATGTAGTTGCCACTGAATCAAACAGAACAAAATTAATTTTAGAAATCCTAGGGCATCCCTTCTATGTTGACTCCTTGCTTGCCTCTCTCAGGATGAACAACTTCTGACTGTACAGCAGAAATTCCATGGAGAGAGATTGTTGCTTTCTACAGCCAATCCATCAATTTTAGTGACATATACAACATTTATTAGAGGAAATAGCAAGGTCATTTTAAGCATATTCTCTCCCCCAAGAACTATCACATTGTTACAAGGTAATCTTAACTGTTTCATTATTGTACAGTGTGATTAATGCAGGGGGAAAAAAGCCACCATCATACATCACACAACACATGATGTGAATCACTGGAGTGGCAGATAGGGGGGAGTGGACATTCCATAGCTACAACTGTCTAACTTTGACTTAGTATATGAGCTATCTAATTTGATAGATTATGTGTCCAATGTGGGATATAACTTATTAGATGAAGTAGGTGATGTATTTATTCTAGAATGAAATGATTCAAGTCACTTTGTATCATTGTAAGGTCAGCTGCATCAATTTGACCAGTAAGATGCTATGGTAGATGTTTGCCCAAGACATAACCAGTGTATTCATTAATCAGTGTTTTCAACAACATTGCACTTAATTCCCTGGTTCTTCTGTTATGTTAACCTAGGTAAAAAAAAACCCATGCATTCACTGGAAATACTAAGTTTAAAGCTTATAAAAGCATGTGGGAAAGTGGAATTATGTTTCTTTTGTAAGATTCTGAATCTAGGCAAGATTCTGATTCTAGGCAATGTTGAGAGCATGACACAGGGTAGGTACATAGTTACATGGCTTGAAAGTCAAATGGAAGATTATACTATTAATAATAAAAAATACTTATAATTATTTGATGCCTTATACTTTTCAAAAGATTTTCAAAGATATTATTTAATATAGTAATAGTAATAATAATAAATAATAAATGACCAGTTCCTGGGTAGCCACAGAATTTTATGCTTCTGCTTACACACGCATACACAATTTTCCCCACATAGTCATTCTAAAATAGTGACATATGAAAAATTTCTCAAATATGTATATGGTACCTGAAATTTCAAATTCATTGCCACCCAGCAACTAGGCGTATTATTGTTATTATTATTATTATTACTCAAATAGTATATGTGAAAATTCTTTGGAAAATAGAAGGCATTATGCAATTGTAAGGTGTCTTATTAGTAATGGTACAGTTGTCCATTTGACTTTAAGCCCATTTAAATATTTGCCCTATTGGATACTCTCAATATTGCTTGGATTTTAGAGAAGCAGGATGGTATTGTTGGAAACACTGTTGCACTTGGAGTCAAAATTCTATCCTACTCTGCCACTTTTTACCTATGTGAGTTTGGGAGAAATTACTTTCCTTCAGTGAGCCTCAGTTCCCCATCTATAAATTGAAGGGGTTATACTAAATTATCTCTAAGGTGCTATTTGGCTCCCAATCTATGGATCCAATGAGCTAGTTGCCAGAGATCTCTAAAGGTCTTACCCTAGCATTGAATTGCAAGGATTTACCACCACCCTATATAACAAATGGTTGGGAATGAGAAAATAGTGACTAAGCAGAAAAAAAAGAAGGATCTACTTAGTCAACCTAAATAAATAGTAATATTAAGCAACAAGCTAGCTACTGGGAGGAGCCTTAACTCTAAAATGGAAAAATATACTATAATTTAGCAGTGAAATTGTCCCATTTGAATCAAAGTGAACAAAGGCACAAATGAGATACAATAAAACATATTTAAATGTCTACTATGAGTGAGACACTATGCTAAGCATTTGAAATATTATAGGACACTCAAGAACTTACATTCTATGGAATTATGGAGGGATAACAGAATTGAAGCAAGAGCTGAAGCAAGCTTGTACCAACTCCCAAGACTTAATTGTGTTTTTTTTTTGTTTGTTTGTTTTGTTTTGTTTTGTTTTTTGCTGAGGCAATTGGGGTTAAGTGACTTGCCCAGGGTCACACAGCTAGTAAGTGTTAAGTGTCTGAGGTTGGATTTGAACTCAGGTCCTCCTTACTCCAGGGGCGGTGCTCTATCCACTGTACCACCTAGCTGCCCAACTTAATTGTTAAATGTGTAAGTATTTACACATCAAAAATTGGCAAATACTACAAACCATTGCATGGATTATTATTCTATTGATTACCTAGACTTACAACATTCCATCACTTGGTTCTGGGTAGCTAGGTGGCACCATTAATGAATAGGGTTCCAGGCCTGAAGTTGGGAAATCTCATCTCCCTGAGTTGAAATCTGGCCTCAGACACTTACTAGCTGTGTGACCCTGGACAAGTCACTTAACTCCGCCTCAGTTTGCTCACCTGTAAAATGAGCTAGAGAAGGAAATGGCAAACCATGACAGTATCTTTGCCAAGAAAACCCCAAATAGGATCACAAAGAGTTGGACATGACTAAAACAGTGGAACAACCACCATCACCTTTTGGCTCTGGACATTTTCTCTCACTGTCCTCCATGCCTGGAATGCTCTCTTTCATCTCCACCATCTGGATTCCCTGGCTTTTTTCAAGCCCCAAAGATGATCTTATCTCCTACTTCTTAATTCTAATGCTTTTGCTCTGTTAATTATCTCTTATTTATGTAATATATAGCTTGTTTATACGTATTTTTTTGCTTGTTGTCTCCCCCATCAGATTGTGAGCTCCTTCAGTGTATGTACTCTTTTTTGCACCTTTTTGCATCTTCAGCTCTTAACAGCGTGCTGCTACATAGTAGGCACTCAATAAATGGTAGCAGGAGACTGGCAGGGGAAACCAGATCCCTCAGCATGCTGGAGTTCTTTCCTGAACCACAGGTTTCCTCTCATCTCCAAACTCCGTGTATCAGTGCATCAGTGCCCATTCATATTTTCAGTGTGCCTTAGTCTCTCCCAGGACAGGAGACATACTCCCTTGTACACCATTCCTCACTTCCTCCACCTCCATGCACATGCTTTCTGGAGGTATCTTCTTCTGCCCCAAATGTGGAGAGACAGCAGATGGCTTGGTGAATTTAGGGAACATCTAGTCCTTGAGTTAGGATGGAGGCAGTATGAGTAGATAAGTTCACAAATGATCCTTCACATCTCCTTTAGCCTTTCCATTCCATTATTGAAATAAAAACTGAAGTCAAGGGGAGGATAAAAGCCTTTTTCTGGCCTGAACAACACAAATTGTTATATCCCATTCAGCCCTGCATTTTACATTGAGATGCTTTAACAGTGAAAAGTACCTGATGGCAATAAACAAATTACATACACCACCTTCTTTGGCCCTTTCAATTTCACCTCTTTCTACCTGCAATCATGAGCAGTGAAGTTTTCTAGACATCCACAGTGTCTGAGAATGAATTACAGTCAGATGTAAGGAGGTGAACAGCATGCTACCAACATTCTCTATTAAAAACTGTGTTGCCTGTCAGTGGAGTCAGCATCAGGGTCAAGCTGCTCCTAACTGCTGTCTATTTAGGTAGTGAGAACTTCTCTCTCTCTCTTTCTCATATACCCATACATCAAAGCTCTGGATGGATGAAAGGCAAAGGCTATTTTCAACATTTTTCTTTCAGGTTACTTACAAAAGATGTTTTCCCATGAGAAAAAAATGGCAGTGAACCTAACAAAGGGAGATTTTTTGTTTTTGTGGTAGTGCCAACATCCAAGACATTTATTGAAGATATGACTAACCATTTTTGCCCACTCTAACTGTAGTTAATGAACTAACCTGAAAGCTATATAAAGCAATCATCTATATTAAAAGAGCAAATGCCATCATATTCTAACCTGAGCCCAAGTGAAGTCTTCCCTGAATGCACAACCAGTATTACTTTTTTCCTTCTCTGAACTCTTAAAGCAATTTGTTCTTACCTGTCTTAAAATTACTATTCTTAAATACTATTTGATTAGTCAATGAACAAGCATTTATTAAGTGCTTAGTATGTTCCATGTACTGTGCTAAGTATTTTGAATACAAAGAAAAGTGAGAGAGGGGATGAGGGAGGGAGGGAAGGAAGGAAGGAAGGAAGGAAGGAAGGAAGGAAGGAAGGAAGGAAGGAAGGAAGGAAGGAAGGAAGGAAGGAAGGAAGGAAAATGACCCTGACCTTAAGGAGTTTATGGGGGAGATGACATGCAAATGACTAGGTATATACAAGATATTGACAGAATGGATGGCTTGTGACCTTAGAAAAAGAAGGATCTAGGAGCTGGGAGAGTAGGAAAGGCCTTCCACCCAATGTAGCATGTGGGCTCAGTCTTGAAGAAAGCCAGAGAAACTAAAAGGTCAGCTGAGAGAGGATTCTTGGCATGGGGGACAATGTATAAATGTGAAGATAGGAGATGGGGTGGCTGATAAGAGGAACAAGCAGGGCATTATAGTAGATTGTAGAGTTTTTGAAGAGGAGTCAAGTCTAAGAAAATGGGAAAGATAGGAAGAAATTAGGTTGTCCACATACTGAATTTATTATATATATATATATATACATATATATATATATTTAGATATATTTTTATTATTATTATTTTTTGGTGAGGCAGTTGGAGTTAAGTGACTTGCCCAGGGTCACACAGCTAGTAATTGTTAAGTGTCTGAGGCTGGATTTGAGCTCAGGTCCTCCTGAATCCAGGGCCAGTTCTCTATCCACTGCACCACGTAGCTGCCCCTATATTTATTTCTATACACATCTTCTCTTCCCTACTCAAGGTGAGGGACTGTGTCTTTTTCTTCCTTTAATTCTTTCAGTGTCTACCTGTGGATGCTTAGTAAGTATCTATTGACTGAATGAAAGGAATTTTTGGGCCACCCAAAGTGAATAGACAGGCACATGTTGAACATGAATAAGTTATACTCTATCAATAAGAAAGAGCTGGATGAGATAAGAGGCATGAATTACATAAACAAAGTGAAAATGACAAGAAAAGGAGTTAGGCCAATCATGTAGAAAAAGCAAGGGATAAGAGGTGGGCAGTCCAGATGTTCCATTGCTATACATATAATGTCAGGAGATCTAGAGGAAAGTCCTCAGCACATTGGGTAGATCCCTTGTTAGAGGATGCAGCATGAGGAGGCATGGATAAATAGGTACCCACATCATTCACAAAACACAAGTACACCCACTGCAGCATTAGATTGTAGAGATGATGAAAATGAGTGCTTATACCTCAACTTAAATGGCACAAGTTTAAAGTATTAAAATGTCCTGAATGTTCCTTCATAGGAATAATAGCTATAGGGGCAGAAAAATGATAGAAATCATCTCCTGTCTCCTCATTTTGTAAATGCGAAAATTGATGCCCACTCAATGTGATATAAGTGGCAAAAGAAACAAGATTTCAATTCAAGTCCCTGGACTCCAAGTATCCTGGTACACTTTCCATTACAACATATCCTCTCTCACTCCCCGACACTTCTTCCAGTCAACCTGACCCTCACCTGTGTTTTGGCCCTTGCTTCTGACACTCCACACAAACTCAAGCTTAGATTTAGTTCTCTTTCTGCTTTTTGGGATCTGTGGGAAAATATGCTCTTTTATTTCTGTTTGGGTCATAGACTCCTTTGTGGTTTCAGGTCAAAACTGTTTTCTTCAGCACTGCCAAACCCATTAACTTTGGGCTTAGTCATAGAAAACCTGTGCTAGCCTTTTTCATTAGAGACAGAGCCTATGACCCTTCTTGACCCCAAATGAATGGTTTCTGGATACAAAAATTTTCATAATGGCACTTTTCATGGTAGAAAAAAACACAAAGCAAACCCCAGAAACTCAGGAAATGAAGTGGTACCTATCAACTGGAGAACTGCTGAATAAATTGTTGAACATTAATATAATAGAACATCATGGGGCCATAAGAAATGACAAATAAAAGAAATTCAGAGAAACTTGGAAAGACATGAACTGAGCTGGGTAAAATAAGCAAAACCAAGAGACCCATATGGGTGACCTGAGTACTTACAAGACTGTTAGGTATTGTATTCTGGGGAAATCAGGTAGTGATTTTCTAGGTAATGGCTGTGAGTCAAAGAAATGAAAAATAAAAATAAATCCCCCAAGGTGTAGTACAAGAGCCCTTTATGTAATAATGAATCCAGTAACTTTAACATTTCACAAAGTTCTTTCTGACACCTTTTTTTTTTCTGGCGTGTGTGTGTGTGTGTGTGTGTGTGTGTGTGTTTAGTGGAATAGGGTTTGAACATATTTGTTGTAGGCAAATATTGATGTCCTCTTAGCTTATTTATTTATGCCTAGGGGACCAATAGAAGGGAATACTTTGCTTGGTGAGAATGGATAGAGAGCAAGTATACTGGTAATTGTGACTAGAATCAGTGTTCATTTTGTCTGATGGATTTTTACAGTCCTAACAATTTTTTAAAACTATTTGAGTGCATCCATAATATATCTATTTTAAAGTGGTACAAAGGTAGTTGAAAGCTCATTACAGGAACTTTGTGTGATGATCTATATTTAGGATGGAAATAACCAGTTAGATAATTACACCTTTCTGCTGCCAGTCATAAATCCAACTTGCAGTCTTCAAGTGATGCAACTGATCAAATGATAACTCACATTTATGTAGTGTATTCATGTTGTATGACATCCTCTGCAAGATAAACAGTGTAAGTATTATCTTTATTTTATAGATGAAGAAACTGAGGCTTATAGAAACAAACGTGATTTGTTATAGTTTTTCAAGGTTACCCAAGGAAAGTAAAAGTGGCAATACTTGAATTTAAACCTAGAGTCTCTGACTTCTAATACACTAAAATTACTTTCAAGTATATTGTGTATTACAGTTTTCCTTTTTTATGATTATAATCATGTTTATCTTATTTATTCATTTTTGGTTTGTTTTGCGGGAAAATGAGGGTTAAGTGTGCCCAGGGTCACACAGCTAGTAAGTGTCAAGTGTCTGAAGCCATATTTGAACTCAGGTCCTCCTGAATACATGGCTGGCGTTTTATCCACTGCGCCACCTAGGTGCCCCCCTCATATTTATTTTTAAAGTGCTATATGCATGTATATACATATTAAATACCTATATAGACACACACATATGTATATTTGAGTGTATGTACATGTCCATCTTATGCCATTTGTTCCTCACCTGATCTTGAGAATTAGGTAGTATACTAATCCATTCCAAAAGGCAGTTATTAGATACTTGCTTGGTATAAGGTCCCAGGTGATGAGGATACAAAGACAAAACCAAACAAATATACTAACAAAAGCTAGTCTCTGCCCTCTAGAAGCTTATATTCTTTTAGGAGAGGTTATAACATTTAAATATAAAATTTACATTAATATACATGATATTTTGAGGAGAAGAGAGAGAACTAACAAACTAAAGCATTTTATGTAAGAGAAGCCATATACATTGATACTTAAAGGAAGGGAGGAACTCTTATAAGCGGGGGTAAGGAGAGGGTTTGTTCTAGGCTTTGTAGAAACCCTATGGAAAGACACAGAGGCAGGAAGTGTCTGTGAATCCCCTCTCCACTGTGCTTCTGATTTTCTGGATCTCAACACCTTGTCTTAGCTTTGGTCTCATCCTGGACCCTTCCTTAGCACTTGGGGGCTTCTCACTTTGGAGCCATGCTAACCCTCTTCTCCACAGGTGAGTTCCTCCTCCATTTTAGGGAGAAGCCTAGGCCAGCCAAGCTACATCTTCCTCTCAAAAGTGCTTTGGACTCTTTCATGTGAGTTTCTTTATCCTCCCCCCTCCCATCCCTTCACCCTGTTTTCTATGTTGTTTTTGCCATTAGAATGTAAGCTCTTTGAAGGCAGGGACTACCTTTTCACTTGTACATGTACTCCTAACTCTTAGCACAAAGCATAGTGCATTTTGCTTAAAAAATGCTTGTTTCCTATCTGTGGTCCATTCAGGGAACCACAAGCAGATAAATCTGGCTACAACAAAGCTCAAGTGTTAGGCTGCTTCCAGATCATCAAAGGCTTTAAATGAGATTGGAATTTTATCCTAGACGCAAAAGGGAGCTACCAACGATTCAGAGCGGGGAATGATATGGCCAACTTTGTACCTTTAGGGAGATTATTTTGGTAGTTGTGTGGAAGGTGGATTGGAAAGAGGTGAGAGTAGATGCCATGAGTAGTAAAAAAAACAAAAAAACCAACCAAAACAAACAAACAAAAAAACTAAAGAAGAAGTGATAAAGCCAGAACCAGGTGGTGGCTATCTGAGTAGAGAGAAGGGGATGGATGGGAGAGACATTATAGAGACATGATCAACAAGACTTGGTAATAGATTATATGATGGGGTGGGGTTGTAAATGACATGGAAGAATAACAGATAACTCACAGTTTGTGAATTTGGTTGAATGAAAGGACAGTGATTTTTTGTGTGTGTTTGTTTTGACAGAGATAGGGATGTTTGAAAGAGGAATGGATTTAGTGTAAAAGATAATGAGTTGGGGCAGCTAAATGGTACAGTGGATAGAGCACTGGCCCTGGAATCAGGAGGACCTGAGTTCAAATCCAGCCTCAGACACATATCTTACTAGCTATGTGACCCTGGGCAAATCACTTACCCCAATTGCCTCACCAAAAAAAACAAAAACAAAAACAAAACAAAAACAAAAAGATGAGTTAAGTTTTAAACTTACTGACTTTGACATCCAATTAGAAGTATCTAGTAGGCAGCTTGATGGCACAGTGGATGGAGTTAGGCCTGGAATCAAGATAAGTCTCATCTTCCTGAGTTCAAATCTAGCCTCAGACACTTACTAGCTGTGTGACCCTGGACAAGTTATTTAACTCTGTTTCCCTCACTTTCCTCATCTGTAAAATGAACCAGAGAAGGAAATGGCAGGATACTCCATTATCTTTGCCAAGAAAACAACAAATGGGGTCATGAAGTGTCAGACACAACTAAAAATGACTGAACAATAAGTAGGCAATTTGTGATGGGAGGCATAGCTCAGGAGAAATATTAGGATTCTGAGTATCTGTATATCTCCTCTCTCTATGTCTATGTCTATAGATCTAGATCTAGATCTAGATGTATACTGGGAGAGGGAGAGGGAGAACAGTAGATCTTTGGGAGATGGTTATAGTTAGGGAAGCTAAAGAGTCTGAGGAATTGTCTGATAGGTAGGAGGAAAACCAAAGAGAACAGAAGGTATACAAGACCTGTTCAATAGTCAACAGCATCAAATGTTGCAGACAGGTTAAAAAAAAGGAATGAGGATTTAGAGTAGGCCGTTGGATTTAGCAATTAGGAGGTCACTGATAACCTTGGAAAGAGTGGTATTGGTTGAGTATTGTGGTAAAAGAAGCCATATTTCAAATGCTTGAAAAGTTAGTGGGAATCCTCTCCCATTGCTCCTTAATCCTCCCTCTGAAATGATCCCCATTTAATCCTTAAAATCTCTTGCTGGCACATAGTTGTTTGCATGTTGTCCCCTCTATTAAACTATGAGTTCCTTGAGAAAAGGAACTATTTTTTGTTTGTTTTGTTTTGCTTTTTTATTTTATTTTTTTATTGTATATTGTCACAATGCATACTATCTGACTGATGGACTGAATGGGAAGAGAGTAATTTGAAAACATGGAATATAGTTTTGGTTTGTTTTCTAAAACCTTGACTATAAAAAGACAATAGCTTGTAGGGAAAAGAGGATTATATGATGATTTTTAAGGGTAGAGAAAACCTGGACATGTTTGAAGGCAAAAGGAAAAGAGTGAGTAGTTATGGAAAGATTGAAGATTATTGAGGGATAGGGGAATAATTGAGGAGTCAAACTGCCAGAAGAGAATGAGAAGATATGATAGGTATTATTACCTTTTACAGAGGAGGAAGTTCAGAGAGGTTCATTAATTTGCTCATAGTCACATTGCTAGTAGATGATGGAGGAAGGATTCAAATTCAGGGATTGCCTGACTCCAAGTATGACCCTCTTCCCACTAAATCATACAGCTTCTCCTTACTCTTATTTTAGATTAGCAAAAAAAAAAAAATGGAGAAAATTGCATCAGAAAACATTAACGAGACTTGTTTAAACCTCTGGTGTTACCTATCTCTTGCGATAGTAGTATTACAAAATTATTTTCAAGCTACATAGATTATTTCATTTAAAAAAACAAATGAGAGCATTAATGTATTAGTAAGGTTCTGATTGTACTTTAAAAATTGTTTTATTGTTTAAAATTTTAAAGAAAATATGTAGTTTTAATAAAACTCCACCAAATATATATCAAGGGTCTAATGGGAAGATTCAAATAATGTATAGTTTCAAGAGAATTTTTTTACAAAGGAAATAGAATAAAAAAGTGAGCAGCTAATGCCATACACATATAGCATGGTTTACTTCAAAGATCCCTTGAGAGCTGGCTCTGCTACTTACTATGTCATGCTGAGGAAGTCATTTAATATTTCTAAACCTCAACTTTCTCATCTGTAAATTGAGACTCTTAATGAACTACCTGGGGCAGCAAGGTGGTGATAGATAGAATGCCATGCCAGGAGCCAGGAAGACCCGATTTTAAGTCTTGCCTCATGGGCAAGTCACTTAATCCACTTTGCCTCAGTTTGCTCATCTGTAAAATGAACTGGAGAAGGAAATGGCAACCCACTCCAGTATCTTTGCCAAGAAACCCCCAAAGGGGTCACAAAGAATTAGACCCAGGGAGGCTAGGTGGCACAGTGGATAAAGCACCGGCCCTGGATTCAGGAGTACCTGAGTTCAAATCTGGCCTCAGACACTTGACACTTACTAGCTGTGTGACCCTGGGCAAGTCACTTAACCCCCATTGTCCTGCAAAAAAAAAAAAAAAAGAACTATACCCAACTGAAAAATGACTTAACAATGAACTAACTACCTCAGGGAGTTTTAGTGAGGAACAAATGAGAAAATGTATAATGTAACCATCAAGTGCTTCTATATACTATAAATGTGAATTAAAATTTTTAGCTCATTAATCCTCACCACTGCTCCTCTATCATTTGCAGTATACCTTGCTGGTCCTCAAATATACATTAAGCAATTCTAAGCCACAAAGACAGTAGAAAGTCATGAAAAAGTTGGTTATAAGGCAATAATAATAATAACAACAACAACAACAACATATAGTTCTTTAATGTTTGCAAAGCACTTTATGGAGGTTATTACATTTCATCTTCACAATAACCTCATGAGATAGGCACTATTATTATCCCATTATTCAGAGTAGGCTACTACTAAAGCTGAGAGCAGGCAAATGACATGCCCAGGGTCACAAGGCTCTTCTGTGTCCGAGTCTGAATTTGATTTCGGGTCTTCTTTTTTCCAAGTCTAGTGCTCCATCTAGTGTACCACACTAAGCCCCCAATCTACATTTCTGAAGTTAGATGATCCTTTCTTGGAGTATTTATCCTCCCTTCTGCATATCAATGAATAACATAACACTTTGCCTAGTACATGGACTGTATATCATCTAATACCTATGGATACCAAGATAATACATGGGCTCACACAGAATATAAAAGAAAAACTGTATAGCAAATCCCCATAGTCTCAGAGAAAGTTTTAGAGCATATTTTGAATTGCTCTTACAATGTTAAAAAGCAGAGAACCTTAAGGTAGGGAGATATTTTATTTGTTCAAAGAGTTGGCAATCTTTGCAGAATGTAAATGGAACAAATCTTTAATGAATAACCTAAGAATTGTTCAGTTTTATAAGGACCTGGAAGAAAGATCTCCTCTCTATTTACCTTATCAGTCATTAGCAGCTTAACTGCCTAACAAATTTATATTATGGCATGCTATTCAAACTATAGCTACTTCAGAATGATATGCCACAGCTGCTGCCTACTTCCTATTCTTGTGACATATTCTACAAAATAATAACAAAAATAACTTATTAAAGATGTGAATTCTTAAGACAGAAAAACACAAGACAAAACTATCGGGAGCTAGATCTCTCCAATGTACAGTCACAGCATATAGACATAAAATATTCCATTGAAAACTGGAAGAAGAAAATTTGAGCTTTTGTTTGACTTGAGGTTTCGGATACTGTGAGTTTCTTTTGAATAAGATATTATTCTGAGAAACAATGACAAACCCAAAATAATAAGTAGTAATGAGAACTTTTAGCACTAGTAATAAAGAAGTCATCATAGAACTGGAGCTCATCAAAATGTAAATATCAGATAAAATATGTGCTAAGTGACTTCCTTGATTCCTGCAGCAATTTATTCATGAGGAGGATAATATTATCTTTTCTTTCTGTTAACAAAGGCTAGACAACAAAAATGGAAAATGGCAGGCACTGTCAGGGTTTTGCCTGACTTTTTAGTAGAAAATTATTAGGAGAGAGTGAGGAAGTGACCTGTATGGTAAAAAAAAAAAAAAGTTTTTTTTTTTAAAGAATAATATACCTAAGACAAAGCCTGCTGTACTCTATGAATGATAGATAAAAAATAAATAAAAATGGTGAAAGAGCAGAAAGAATTAAAACTGAGTTCATTCCCCTCTTCCCCAACTCCTCTCCCTAGAACAGGCACCTCATCAAGTCTTGACTGGAAAATGCAAGAAGAAACTCACATTTTTTTCTTCGCAGCCCAGGTCAGTAGAGGGAAACAGAGAAGCCTTAGGACACTGGGGATGGGATGTAGTTAGGAATGGTGATATTTAGCATTCTGGTTCAGAGAGAGGCTATCTAAGACAAGATGAGTCTTGAATACAGTGCAGGGGACCTAAACTTGCACAGAGTACAAGAATAGATACCAACTGGCACCTCTGTTGCTCACCACAAAGTTCCAGCTCATAGAACCAGGGTTGAGAAGACTGGTGCCTAGGGGTACTGATACAAAGTGAAAAGTGCGGGTACCAGCCCTAAGCCCTCTGCTATGTAAGAAACAAATTTAAAAGCAAGTAGCAGCTATGTAACACTAACTAGGAGTAGAGCTGCATCTCTGTTCCAGCTTCTAGCAGTCTTAAACTTTCAGTAGAGTAACCAGGGCAGGAATCCTAGATCAAAGGGAAGCCTGAGGTTGTCACTCTGAACTAGCAAAGCTTTCCAGCTTATTGATAGTAACTAAGTCTAGCAGCAGTCTACTGGAACTCCTACTGGGCCAAGTCCACAGATGTATTTCTCAGACCCAAACCCAGGTCAGGAATTCTCAGAGCTCAGACCAGAAGGTCAGTGATCAAATTTTGTCTTCGATCAGGACAGTTTGGGAACCCTGGGAATGTGTAGATACCTAGCTTAAGTTATCCTTCAGATGTTGGAGTGACACAATACTCTAAGAAAGTAATAGCAGGAAACTAAAGGACAGAAAGTCATCCCAGACTTTTCCTCTAAAAGTGCAAAGTGTCTGACTCTAACATAAAGTTTGAAGTCAGGAAGAAGTCTAGAAGAACAAGAAAACAACAAAACAAAAAGAATCCTATCATAAAAAGTTATTATGGTGACAGAGACACTGAAGACACCAACTGAAATATAAAATAAACACCAAAACATGTATGAGTGACGTCTAAAAATGTACAAACAAAACAAGGTGTTGGGCACAAGTAGATTTCTTTGAAGAGATGAAAGAAGAGTTTTTGTTTTTTTAAAGAGTTAAGAAAGTTTGTTTTAAAAAAATAAAAATGAGGCGGCTACTAGATAGTGTGGTGGATAAAGAACCAGCCCTGGATTCAGGAGGACCTGAGTTCAAATCTGGCCTCAGACACTTGACACTAGCTGTGTGACCATGGGCAAGTCACTTAACCCTCATTGCCCTGCAAAAAACCCCAAACATACACACACACACACACACACACACACACACATATACATATACACACACATATATATACATACAAACACACACACACATATATGAGAGAGTTAGTGGGAAAACAGAAAAATGAGTCACAAGAAAAAGAATTAGAAAGGTTAGTAACAGTTTGGCATATGAACTGCAAAACCTTATTCAAGTAAACTCTGAAAACTAGAATGGGTAAAATAGAAGATAATGATTCCATAACACAATGGAAGATATAAAAACAAAATTAAAAGATTGAAAAGATAGAAGAAAATGTAAAGTATCTGATAGCAAAAAACAAAACACAAAAACAGACTTGGAAAAGAGATCAAGAAGAAAAAATTTAAGAATCAATGGACTACTTAGGACTTTTTCCCAAAGAGATCATAAAAAAGGGAAAAGGACCCACATGTACAAAAATATTTATAGCTGCTCTTTTTGTGGTGGCAAGGAATTGGAAATTGAGGGAATGCCCATCAATTGGAGCATGCCTAAACAAGTTGCAGTATATGAATATAATGGAATACTATTGTGCTGTAAGAAATTATGAGCAGGCAGATTTCAGAGAAACCTGGAAGGACTTGCGTGAACTGATGATGAGTGAGATGAGCAGAACCAGGAGAACATTGTATTAACAACATTGTGTGTTGATCAACTGTGATAGACTTGATTCTTCTCAGCAATACAATGGTCCAAGATAGTTCCAAAGGACTCATGATGGAGAATGCTCTCCAAATCCAGAAAAAGAAAAAAAGAACTGTTGAACCTGGATGCAGCTCGATTCATACTATTTCTATTGTTTTTGTTTTTTTGTTTTTTGATGTTTTTCCTTTTTGCTCTGATTCTTCTCTAATTACATGACTAATGCAGAAATATGTTTAATGTGATTGTACATATATAACCTGTATCAGATTACTTGCTGTCTTGGGGCGGGGGGAGAAAAATTTGAAACAAGAAATCTTACAAAAACAAATGTTGAAAACTATCTCTACATGTAACTGGAAAATAATAAAATATTTATATGGGAAAAAAGAAATGTTAAAGATGTTTCACATGTAATTGGGAAATATTTAATGAAATAAATAAAATATATTTTAAAAAGAAAAAAAAAGAATCAATGGACTACCTGAAAGCCATGTCTCATAAAAAGTCTATCATATTTGAAAAATTCTTTAAAGAAAACTGCTCAAATCTCTTAGAATCATAGGGCAAAGTAAAAAAAAAGAGAGAAAAAGAATTCATTGGTCACCTTCTGAAAGAAAACACAAGATGAAAACTTCCAAGAACATTATAGTCAAAATCTAGCTCTTCAAGACACCACCTCTCCACTCCTTCCCCCTCTCACCAATACTGCAAGAAGTCATAAAGAAAGAATTCAATTAACTACGGGAAGGGGGAATGGACCTTTAATGAAATAATTTGTTTCCAAGAATTCCTGATGTCAAGATCAGAGCTGCATAGAGACTTTAATGTGCAAACATAGGAGTCATGAGAAACAGAAAAAAAAGGTAACCATAAGCAAAAAATCATAAGGAACTAAATAAGGATCAACTGTTTACATTGTAATATGAGAAGATGATACATGTGTCTCCTTAGATCCCTATTGCTATCAAGGGCCCTCAATGCAAACTAATTAGACAGAAATTTTGGGAGTGATTCTGTTATGTTTTAATGATTAAAAAACCCAAAACAAATAGAAAGGGAGGGGAAGAAAAATAGATCCAGGGAGAAGGAGGAGGAAAGATGGGGAGAATTATGTTACATCATCATGATGTTCAAGAAGTTTATTCAAGTAAAGAGGGAGGCATGGGGGAGTTGGTAACACTTGACCCTCGCTCCCATCTGAATTTGTTAAGGAAGGAAAGAAAGAATATGCACATTCTGGCCCATATAGCGATCCCATTCTAACATGTCTTCTGCAGCAGAATGCCCCCCTCTATCATCTCTGTTTTCTAACTGAGCTTCGATCTCTCCCTGTCAATTGGCTACTTCCCTACTGTCTACACACATGCCTATGTCTCCTCCATCCTCAAAAACCCTTCACTTGATCAGTCTATACCCATATCCTTCGGTATTATTCCACATTACTTCTCACTTTTGTGGCTAAAGTCCTAGAAAAGGCTACCCATATATGATGCCTCTACTTTGTTTTCTTTCCCTCTTTTTAACTTTCTGCAGCCTGGCTTCTGATCTCATCATTCAACTGAAAGAGCTTTCTCTGAAGTTGCCAATAATCTTTTAATTGCTAAATCTAATATACTTCTTTTGCTCTTCCCTGCAGCACTTGGTACTGTCAATCACCCTCTTCTCTTTGAAACCTTATTGCTAGGTTTATGTGACACTACTCTGTATTGGTTCTCATCTTAACTGTACTAACATTGCTCAGTATCCTTTGCTAGATATACATCCAGGTTATGTCTGCTAAAGGCAGCTAGGTGGCAGAGTAGATGGAATGCTGGACCCAGAGTTAGGAAGACCTGGGTTCAAATTTGGTCTCAGACATTTACTAGCTGTGTGACCCTGGACAAGTCACTTAACCTCTGTTTGCCTCAGTTTCCTCAACTGTAGAATTGAGATAATAGCAGCAACTATATCACAAGATGGTTACAAGGATCAAGTGAAATAATATTGATAAAACACAGCACAATGCCTGGTACATAGTAGTTACTGTATAAATGCTTATTCTGTTCCTTTCTCACTAAAGGTGAGTGTCCCCCATGGCTTTGTCCTGGGCCCTTTCACTCCATCAGCCCTCATGGATTCAATAATCCTCTCCATGCTGATGATTTTCAGAACTACTAATCCAGTCTTATTATCTCCTAACCTCCAAACTCACATTTCCAAGTCTCCTAGTCATCTCAAACTACACGTCCTATAGACATCTTAAGCTCAACATATCTAAGCTGAAGTCAGTATCTTTTCCTTAAAACCCTCCCTTTTATGAACTTCTCTATTACTGTGAAGGGCTCCATTACTTTCCTAGTTGCTGAAGCTTGTGACCCAGGAGTTATCCTGGACTCCTCTTTCCCCAGACATTCAATCTGTTGCCAAGTCTTGTCAATTTTACATTCATAATGTCTCTCATATGTGTGTGTATGTGTGTGTATTTTTTCTCTTTTCTAACGTTGCTACCACACTGGATGCCTATTTGTTGGTCTCCCTGCCTCATTTTCTCTCCACTTCAGTCTTCTACTCAACTGTTAAATTAATCTTCCTAAATTGCAGAGATCATTATCATTTCAGGTTCCTACTTCCATTCAATCAACTCCTAACAGGTTCCCTATAACTTTCTGGATCAAATAGAACATTGTCTACTTGGCATTCAATGTCTTTTACAAGTCTCCCTCCTCTCTTTCCAGTTTTCTTACACATTATATGTCCCACCAAGTGGTCTGTGATCCATTGGCCTCATTGCTATTCCTTGCACAAGATACTCCATTTCAAAACTCTGGGCATTTTCATTGGCTTTTCTCCAATGCCTTGAATTCTCTTCCCCCTCATCTCAGCTTCCTTGCTTACCTGGCAGTCTTCAAATCCCAGCTACAATGCCACCTTGTATAGGAAGGCTTTCCTAAACTCTCTTAATTCTATTGCCTCCCCTTTGTTGATCACCTTGTATTTATCTTGTATACATTGTGTGTGTACATAGCTGTTTTCATTTTTTCTCCCCACTTAGACTATGAGCTCCTTCAGAGAAAGGACTGTCTTTTGCATTTCCTTGTAACCCTAGTGCTTAGCACAGTGCCTGACATACATTTTGTTGTCAAGTCATGTCTGACTTTTCACAAACCTGTGGAACAAGGGATACCAATGTCGTCCACGGGGTTTTCTTGGCAAAGGTACTGGAATGATTTGCTGTTTCTTTCTCCAGTGAATTCAGGCAAATGGAGGTTAAGCGACTTACCCAGAGTCACACAACTAATAAATGTCTGAGTTCAGATTTGAACTCAGGTCTTTCTGACAGTGCTCTATCAATTGGGCCTTTGCTCTTAGCCTCAGCTGCCTTTGCTTGGCATATAGTTGGTGCGAATTAAATGCTTATTGAGTGACTGAAATACATTTCAATTAACAGGGAATAATCAAAAGGGAAACAGGACGGAAGGAGGAGTAAAAGGGTAATAAGAGGGAGGAGAGATTAGGGGAAGGATTAGTGCCAAGCAAACAAACTCTAATTAAGGATGGACAAAAATATTTATTGCAACTCTTTTAATTTTTTTTTTTTTTTTGGTGGCAAAGAATTGGAAATTTAAGACATTTCCTGGATACCGATAGGCCAAGGTCATTTCAATATCTTACCCCCAAAATGTACTACACCCCTGCCCTTGGTTTCAAGCTCCCCTTTATATATTCTTTTCTTCCATTAAAATAGCTTCTTGAAGGCAAGGGCTTTCTTGCTTGTTAATATTTTAATCTCCAGTGCTAGGAGTGTGCTGGCTCACTCGTGTGCTCTCTCTCTCTTACTTACTCACTCCATTTTTTCCTTTTTCTACTTTCCTTTCCTCTTTCCCTCTTAAAATATATGAATAGGGGGCAGTGAGGTTGTGCAGTGGATAAAGCACTGACCCTAGATTCAGGAGGACCTGAGTTCAAATCCAGCCTCAGATACTTGACACTTACTGGCTGTGACCCTGGGAAAGTCACTTAATCCTCATTGCCTTGCAAAACATTTTATATATGTGTGTGTGTGTGTGTGTGTGTGTGTGTGTGTGTGTGTGTGTATGGACATGTATATATGTATATACACATACATACTAATATATGAATAACTATCATGACTTTTTTTTTCTTCAAGTACTTAACCTACTTGTATTTCATCATTAAGAGTAAACACTGAAAATGCTGGACATTTTTGTAATTTAATGCTGCTAAATCACTATCAATGGTTGTGATAAGGGCAGAATCCCTGACATCATGTCCTGGAATCACTTTTCTCTATCTGCAGATGGCAAGTAGTTTTTGGATGCACTGCAACATTGCACTTGATGGAATTTCTTAATCTATGATTCCTGGAATTGTAAAGGTCACACATGAAACAGAGAAATGTAGCTTCTTATTCTACCCAGAGCTAAATGTCATATAAATGTTCTGCTTGAGCTGATGGACAAAACGAAGAGTGAATAATGTTTCATCAACTGACTAGCATTATAGAATGACTCATACTTCAAGGTGTCATGTTTCAGAATGATTGCCCTAGTAATAGCTTCAACACAAATGAGTGAACTAGCAATATTGACATGTTCTAGCTTTATGTTGGGCAAAGGAATAGGTCACAGAAGCTGCTGCTTTACGGAAAGTCTTCCATGGCAGCTCTTTGCAAGAAGCAGGGATCCTACTTTGGAGAATCCTGAGTTAGGAGGAGCTCAGGTGCAGAGCACCTGGGATCTCTGTCACTTTATTGCTGAATACACAGCACAGACTCCTAATCAGGATTGGACAGTGTTTAAGAAGCCTTATTTTCTTGAAGGATTGCTGGCAGAGAAAATTTAAACATAAATATAAACATACTCAGATTTAAGTACAAAATTAAACTAATTTTAGAAGTAGTGTAATGTGGTAGGGGGCAGCTAGATGGTGCAGTGGATAAAGCACTGGCCCTGGATTCAGGAGGACATGAGTTCAAATCTAGATGTGTGGCCCTGGGCAAGTCACTCAACCCTCATTGCCCCACCAACCCCCCCCCCAAAACAACAACAACAACAACAACAACAACAACAATAACAACAACAACAAAAAAAGTTAATGAGCCTTAATGCTTGTCTGATCCTAGGAAAGTCACTGAATCTTCCTAGGCCTCAGCTTTTTCAATGATAAAATGAAGAGGAGTACACTGGGGAAAAAAAAACAAACTGGAATAATAAATGTTATATATCACTGTTACTGGAAAGAAATGAAGAAGAAATTTTCTCACACTGGAGATGAAAACGTATCTGACCTAAAAAAGAGAAAAATCATGTTTTGTTTAATAAAATACGGTCTCTAGCTCATAGTAAAAACTAGTTTTATATCGAATATTATTTTCCTAAGTAACATGGACTCTTATTCAAATCCCAGATTAAAATATTTAAGTAAATAGTATAAAACTCATGAATATTGCACAATAACATAACCTATGATGGTAGAGTGAATCACATTTACATGATTACTTTTGATCTGTGGTTATAGGTCATCTTAGACTCACAGAAAATTTTCTCCCACAATGATTTCTCTGTCTATTCGAAGTATATACTATATTACATCCAGGAAATAATATGTTATTTTCCACTTTGCACCAATAATAGAATAGCAATCAAAATGGTGTACTTTGTTTTCTGAATGATAAAGATCCAATCACTGGCAAATTACTATTATGGTGACCATCAATTCACTTGTTTACTATAAATGAGAGCATGGACATCCAACCTCCAGAAATGATCATGTATCAGCTTGCGCATTACATCCATAAAAAGAAATACTACATGGCAAGCAAAATAGTCTGTCTGAGCCAAAATTGCCACTTCCTGAAGTGTGAACAGATAAAGATTTTAGAAGATATGCTAGGACTGGAGAATCAAGATTTTCTCTAGCAATGAATGGAGGATATGACAGCAGTTCAACAAACACTATAATAATACTATGTAAACATTTTTGCTTTTATCTAAATCTTTTCATTTCATAAACTATAGTAATAGTGTCCCTTTTTCAAAAGAGGATCCTGAACCTATGTAGAAATGCTTCTACACCTGCATCTTGTTTATAAGAACCTTTAGTGAATGCATTAGCTAATTATAGACATGTAAATTTCTTTTTTAAATGCCAAAAATACTTGAAAGCAAGTGAAAAATATGTTCACAGTTAAGCCTGTTGTTGAATGATCTATTAGATGAAATAGGTAAAAGTATAAAAGATACTAGTGAAGTTCAGGATTAATAATATGTTCATAGATGTGAGCAAATGGCAACAGATTGTTAAATTTTCGAATATCTATTAGATTAAGAAACTCAAAATGAAAAATCTCAAATGCAAAATAAATTAACATCAATTGAAACATTTAATAGGGTATTTATTCACTGCAGGAAAATTAGATATTAAAAACAGAACTCTAGTAAAATGTCAAAACTTGACACAGAGAATCCCAAGTTACATTGTAAAACAGTCTGAAATTATTATTCTTCTTTTAATACAACCATTGATTTTACACCAGAAGGAGAGAAATGATTAAACTCTAAGGGAATTTCCAGGAAATTATGATTCACAATAAAATTATTTTAAAACACATGTTTAAGATGGGTGCAGCCATTTGCCTTATATAGTTATGTGCTGGCAAAAATGATTTAACTCATAATGATTTGGCTGATACCTAAGAAACTGCCTCACAAGAGTTTTGTGAGGAAAGCTCTTAAAATACCACATACATTCAGTTACTGATATGAAAAAAAAATCATTATTCACTTTTGCACACAGAGCTCTATGCTAGGTATTAACAGAGACAGAAAGTTTAGTGCCTTTACTAATGGAAGTCTGGCAAGCACAAATGTTGATCATTATTATAATACACAAGACTGTATGTCAAATGCATTAAGCAGATGCAAAAGAAAAAAAAAGCATACCAATATGAAACATAAGAAAATTTGCTACCAAATGGGAGATCAAAAAAAGTTTGCAGAGGAGATGGCATTTCAATCGGGCTTTAGAAAATGGGTAGCAATTTACCACCACTAATAATAATAGTAAGCATTCATATGGCACTGTACGATTTGCAAAGTCTTTAACAAGTATTTTCTCAGTTGATCTTCATAACAATCCTGGGAGGTGGGTAAGATTATTATCCCCAAATTGCAATCAAGGAAACTGAGGCAGACTGAAGATGGCTTGCCCAGAGTCACACAGCTAGTAAAAATGACTCAGGGATTGAACACATCTTCCTGATTCAAAGGCCAGCATTCTATTTCATTCCCTTCATCACCTTGCTGACTCACAGAGAAAGAGGGAAGAGTACATTCCAGGCACGATACCCTTTCTCAACTTGAGTGTCTCTGGCCACAGACTCCCTAGTAGTCAGCTTGCCTATACTTGCTTGGGGAGGTTTTCTGGCCAACCAGAGCTGTTATTGGATCCCACTCCAGACACTCTCTTTGGCCATTTCTCTTCGCAGCCCTTGTCTTGCCCTCACCCTCACCCTCACCCTACCTGTTCTTTAACCTTCCCTTCTCCTCTCCTCTGCTTTGCAACTACACACTGATGACCAGTGACGATTCCACCCCTGAATGAACTTCTATGGTCATTGATAACCTACCCAAATTCATTTCTCAATGATTAACATACTGCAAACTTGTCATTCTCTTCCCATTCCATTTATTCTGAATCCCCAGTTGCTATTGATCAAATATTATTCTTCCACTGACCATTCCCTTATCTCCATATCCTTCAATCTAACCCTACTAGGTCCCATATTATTTCCACCCTGTTTTCTGGAAGCAGAGGTTAAAAATGGGCTTTTACCTTACACTTGTTTCTTTCTTGCTCCTTTCATCCTCTTTTTTTTGGGGGGAGGGGGAGAGAAGGGAGCAATGAAGGTTAGGTGACTTGCCCAGGGTCACACAGCTACTAAGTGTCAAGTGTCTGAGGCCAGATTTGAACTCCTGAATCTAGGACTGGTGCTTGATCCACTGTGCCACCTAGCTGCTCCCTCCTTTCATCTTTTTTAATTCACTGAGACATGGAGTCTTCCTGATGACACAGTTTCCTTGGTCACCCATTTCAGCACTGACTGACATTTCCTTATACCCCACCCACCTCTCTGTCACTCTATTCTGATCCCCATGGTGAAGGGGGAGGTGGAATATTCATTGCTCTCCATTGCCACTTCCAGGGTTTCCCTTCCCTATTGCCACTCAATAACTTCTCCTTGAGGTTCATTCAATCCATATTTATTATCCAATCAAAAACTGGGGAGACTTATCTATCAACCTCAGGACCACTCCTTTCCTTAATGGTTTTAGTACCTGGCTCACAGTTTTTCCTCCTCAACTCTTGGGGGATCACATATTGATACCCTCTCAAACACTCTAACTTCCCATTATGTATTTCCACTTTATTCATTGACTAGGATCTATCCCTCTTCTCCACTTCAACTATACTCAGAAATGGTCACACCTTAAATCTTGCCATTATTCACAAATGCACCACTTCGAAATTCATAAAATCAGAATTCTTTTATCTGAATACAATCTGTTCGTTGTCCTCACTGTGACCTCTAATCCCTCCTTCCTCACTTCTCTGATTTTTTTTCTTTTGATGGGGCAATGAGGGTTAAGTGACTTGCTCAAGGTCACACAGCTAGTAAGTGTCAAGTGTCTGAGGCTGGATTTGAACTCAGGTCTTCCTGAATCCAGGGCTGGTGCTTTATCCACTGTGCCACCTAGCTTTTTCTCTTCCTCACTTCTTTGAAGGATCATCATACCATTCACTGGCTGCATTCTCCTCCCTTCCCCATCCAGACCCTTTGGTAAAATAGTTCAAATCTTTATAAATTTGTACTCTTCTCCCCAGTCACTTCCCCTTTTTTCCTATAGTAGATCTTGCTGTACCACCCCCTCAGGCCTGGATTACTCCTATTATCTGCTGCCTTTGTTTTCAGTCCTGTGCTTCTACACTAAGATGGGGAAAATCCTGAAAGCACATTGACTGGATCCACTCCAAATTTAGGTTATATAATTTCAACCAGACCCCTCACTGAGGCAAAGCAAACTTTTTATATCTCTATCATGAATTCACTTTTTTATTTACCAAAGTGGTTTTGCAAACCTTTTCATACCTCCTCAAAGCTCCTATAGTTTCCATGACCCCCACCCTCTCAATTGAGAAACTTGCTTCATATTTCACTGAACAAATTGAGGTCATTCACTGAGAGGATCTTTTTCTCACCTCTCCTTCATATCCACATCACTCAATCAATCACCTTCTATCACTATCTAGTCCCTCACCCTTGTGTCACACCAACAAATGGCCCTTCTCATTGTCAAGGTATGAGATTCCATTCCAACTAATCTTCTCCAGCAGACTGCCCCCTCTATTATCCCCACTAGGCCACTTAGTGATTTCTTTCTCTCCAAGTGTAATGGCTGGTTCCTGTGAGAAAATAATTAACGATGAATTTCTAGGGGGGGACTCAGAGATCAGTTTCAGTCCTTTGTCCACATCCCTCCTTCCCCCCACTCCAGAAATTTCAGATCTTATCTGAGACAAACTCAAGGGAACAAAAGAAAGCTCAGTGAACTGATGCGGAACAAACCACATGCAGATAATGAACTTTGCCTTAATGAACTTGAGTGAGGGTCTTCTCCCCTGATGTCATCTGTAGAGTTCATTTTAATTTAGACCATCCTCAAGTCATGTCAACCAATGGAAATGAATGATGCTAACTAATTAGCTTTGATTTTATTTTTTTTATTGGGGTTAAATGACTTGCCCAAGGTCACACAGCTAGTAAGTGTTAAGTGTCTGAGGCATGATTTGAACTCAGGTACTCCTGACTCCAGGGCCTGTGCTCTATTCACTGTGCCACCTAGCTGCCCCATGACCCTCCTTTATAAAAGAGGATAAAACTCTTTGCCATGCCAGGGCCTGACTCTCTTGAGTCTGGATTCTCTTAGAACGCATTCTTGCTCTTAGGACAATGTAGGCCTGGGGCCATGAGGAGTTAGGGAGACAGGCAGTCAATACTTTACTGAAATATAATATTAATTAATGAACGCTTACTGCCAACACTGGTGTAATAGCAATTTAATTTATAAAATAGCCATAACAATTAATTATAAAAGTTTTAGCAATAATTAAAAAACAAATTAAAAAAATAAAATAAAAAACAACAACACACATTCCTCTTAATGCCTATAAACATGCCCTGTCTCCCCTATGCTCAAAAAGCCTTTATTTGATTCATTCATCCCCATGAACTAGAATTCCATATCTCACCTCCCTTTTGTGGTTAAACTCCAATAGAAGGACATCTATAATGACAGCTTCACTTTCTTTCTCCTCATTCTCTTCTTTACGTACCTTTTATTTATTCATTCATTCATTCATCTATTTTTTGCGGGGCAATGAGGGTTAAGTAACTTGTCCAGTGTGAAGTGTTTGAAACTGCATTTGAACTCGGGTCCTCCTGACTCCAGAACTAGTGCTTTATCCACTGCACCACCTAGCTGTCCCTCTCACTCTCTTCTTAACTCTCTGCAGGCTGGCTTCTGACTACATTAAAACAAAACTGCTCTTTCCAAAGTTACCAATGACTTCTTAATCACCAAATATGATGTCTTTTTCTTGCTCATTATTCTTGAACTATAGAAGATTTTTATGTATTCTAGCAACTGGTAAACTGCAGAATAAATTCTGAGTTCCAAAGAACAATGGGAATTCTGGCAATAACAGATCACAGCAAAAAGTGTATTTTTTTTCAACTATGTTAGCCTCTTTGGTCAGAAGGTGCCTGATTGGACAGGCAGAATAATATTAATTTTACACTCAATGAACACTATCTACTATTGCTCTTGAGGCATATTTAAAACATAGAGTACCCATGAAGCATGAGATGTATCTTCAGATAAATAGTGCAATAAAAATTCTAGAGGGTGTTTCTAACTCTCCAAAGAACTTAGGAAATTTTTTCCTCAAGTCAGAATCATAGGAAAGATCATATGCTTAAAATATATCATGTTTAAAATATGCATAACAGCCTCTGAATAAGTCAATTTAGGGAACATCTAGCTGTATGAACTTCCTGAACTTAATAATGTCTGTGATTTATGCTAGTAAACATTCTTATTATTGGTTCTTTTGATGGAGTTCATTAAATCTCTGGTCAATGCTGGACTGGGAGTTAGGGATTAGAGAATGAAAAGTATCCTTGAAAAACTCAAAAAAGTAGTTAGAACTGAAGAAAATAAAGTTTATAAAGAACAAGTGTAGAATAATTTACTTGAAGAGGATTAATTCAATAGAAGCAGCATGAATATAGTAGAAATGAAAGACAACTGCTAGTAACCTTCTTGCTATTATTTTTTTTTATAAAGGAGAAAAATATTATGTACTCTCTGAAGAGGAGTGAGTAGAGCAAACTAATTTCTTTATACTTAAAAGAGCATTGAATTGGGGCAGCTAGGTGGCGCAGTGGATAGAGCACTGGCCCTGGAGTCAGGAGTACCTGAGTTCAAATCCAGACTCAGACACATAACGCTTACTAGCTGTGTGACCCTGGGCAAGTCACTTAACCCCAATTGCCTCACTAAAAAAAAAAAAAAAGAGCATTGAATTAAATAAAAGGAGCTATGTTCAAATTCTGGCTCTTCCTAGCTCTGGGGAGTAATTTTATCTTTCTAGACCCATTTCCTCATCTGGAATGCAGGCATCAAATTAGATGATCTCTGGGGTTACTTCAAGCCTTTTGATCCTAATGAATCCTACTTCTGTAGCTGGAACCTACCAGGCTTTTGTTAAAATACGGTATATTATTTGGGGGATCCACATGAAGAATTTGAAGAGCTCTTACAATGGAGAAATCAAAATGATTTAACAAACTGAATATGTTATTTGAATATTTGTTTAAGGCATTGCGGTTATTTATCTTAGAGAATAGGCTTATTGATGGTGAAACACATCCACAGATGCAACAGATTATCAAATATGAAAAAATTTCCTATCCTTAATAATGACCAAAGTATTTAAGATGGGACTAGAACAGGGACCTCTTATTCTAATCTTGGTGAACTTAAAAAAATATATTTTGATAATTATATTTCAATATAATTGGTGTCCTTTGAAATTTTTTGTATTCTATATTAAGCTCAAGGACCACATTCTTTTTAGAATACATACAAAGTATTTCACTAAAAGGTAGTTTGCAAGGGAGGGAACCAACAGCTGGGGGGGGATGAGAAAAGGCAATGCTTGAGCTATGTCTGAAAGGAAGAGAGGGATTCTCTGAGACTGAAGGGAGGAAGGAATGCACTCAAGGCATGGGGTATGGCCAGTTCAAGTGCAGGGAGACAGGAGGGGGAGTTTCTTGTGTGAAGAACTGAGGAAAGCCGATTTAATTGGATCATGGAGCATGGAAGAGGGAGTAATGTATGGAGGTTAGGAAGACAGAATGGGGTGAGGCTGTGAAGGATTTAAAAATCTAAATAGAGGAGTTTATGTTATGTTTTAGAGGCAATATGGATGAAATGGAGTTGACTGAGTAGGGGCATGATATGGCCTGATCTGTGATTTAGAAAAATCACTTTGACAGTGAATTTATATTAGATATAAGTAAATGAGAACTCTCTTCTTAATTGTAGTAGAAGCTGGCTGGGTAGGCCTGACTTCAGAGCATGACTTTTGAGTGAAGGATTTAAAATGTTCAGTTTTGCCCTATACTGTATAGTGTTATATAAATATAAAAGTTATGGGGCAACTAGGTGGTGTGGTGGATAAAGTACTGGCCCTGGATTCAGGAGGACCTGAGTTCAAATCCGGCCTCAGACACTTGACACTTACTAGCTGTGTGACCCTGGGCAAGTCACTTAACCCCTATTCCCCCTCCAAAAAAAAAAAAAAAAAGTATTGTCCTTCTAAGAATGTGACTTTTGAGAGTCAAGGATTTAAAATGTTCAGTTTTGCCCTGTGTTGTATTGTATCATTTAAATATACCTTTTTACAAAATATATGCCAATTGCTTGGGATACCTGGTAATATTTCCTAAGAAAGTAATTATCAGGTTTGGGTGTTGCTGTTCTTTACACATTTTTATGAGCAAAATGCACAGAATGACCATTTATAGTTTTAAAGAATGAAGTACCACAGCAGATGCAAAATATAGAAAACTGACATATTAATTCCATTAATACTTCTCTTTTTAAATCCAAGATGCAAATCTATCTATAGCTGGATTGAAAACATTTTTCTCACTACTTGACTTTTGGCATTCTACAGATTTCAAAGATGCTCAGTTTCTAAAAATTACTGGATTATGAAACCTCTTACGCTAGGCAAAGTCAAGATATCAGACTGATTTATCCTGCTCAAAATGAAGGCAGGGTGGCAGAAGTTTTATAGTGTGCTTCTTGCTGGGCAGAACAATCACAACTATGGATGAGTTTCCCCCCTCAGTCAATCCCATTCTTACCTATGAAAAGGACCAGAAACATATAGGGCAAAAAGAGAGAGATAAACATCGATTCAGGAAAGTATCAGCAGGAGCGGGCAGCTCTGTTGTTATTGTTGTTTTTCAGTAGTTTGTCAGCCTGTCCAACACTTTGTAGACTCAACTGGAATTTTCTTAGTAGAGAGACTAAAGCTTTTTGCCATTTCCTTCTCCAGCTCATTTTACAGATAAGGAAATTGAGGCAAACAGGGTGAAGTGACTCACCTAGAGTCACACAGCTAATAAGTGTCTGAGGCCAGATTTGAACTCAGGAAGATGAGTCTTCCTGACTTCCTGGGCCTTCCAGGCCCAGCACTCTATCCACTGAACCAACCAACTGCCTAGTGGGCAGCTCTACTCCCCTGGAATGGTACATATGAATGTCTGTATTTGGGAAGGCATTGGAAAGGAGACGGGCGAACCAAAGGAGGTAGAGTGAAGAAGAGAAGGAAGCTTCACTTCCCTGCTCATTGATGGGAAAAGTACATTGTCATTGAAACCCTTCCACTACAAATTTAAAAGATTTCTGTTTCCTATGAGACAGGGAGATAAGTCCTCAGAAGGGAAGCAGTTTTTTAGAGATAATGTATACACTTTGTAGCAGAGTGGACAAATGACACACAACAAACAGCAGGTTGAGAGACAATACTGAGGAAGAAACAGTGGTATATAAAAGGTGAGGGTGCAGGAGTGGACAAATGCTCAATTCTCCCAATGGGAAATTTTACACTGGACATTATGGATAATCTGCTTATAGTGACTGATAATGGAAATAGCTATAGAATCTCTTTGCCTAGAGATTTGGAATGACAATATCAAGAGTTAATTTTTTAGGATGATTTGTTTACATTACTATTGTGGTTAGGGGGTGTGGTGAGGAAGGAGGAACTAAAAGACCATAGCAAGTATTCTTTGACATTTAGCATTCTATTTTATCTTCAAGTATTCTTCACCACCAGTTAAGCAGCAGCAGGGGCGTGGGGGGGAGGGGGAGGAGGAGGAGGAGGAGAAGGAGGAGGAGGAGAAGGAGAAGAAATCTGAAAGGTGCAGATAAGCAAGGTGCATTCTAAGCCTGCAGTGTGACTTTTTCAAATGCATGGAGGTAGGAGATAGTATGACGATTCTAGGGAATGACTTATCTTTCAATCTAAATGGAAAGTAGAGTAAGTGAAGGGACCCAATATGAAATAAAGCTGTTAAGGTAGGTTGAGGTCAATTTAAGGAGGGCCTTAAATGTCAGGCTGAGGAATTTGCACTTTATTCCAGAGGCAATGGGGAAGCACTGAAGCTTTGGAACAGGGGAAATACAGTCAAACTAGTCCTTTTGGAAGATTATTTTGGCAGCAATGCAAAGGATTCATTAGAAAAGTGAGGGGCAGAGCCTAGAGGAAGGGAGATTAATTAGGAAATTTAAATAGCCCTGAGGAAGGCTTAAATATTGTGGGAAATTGGAGAGAAAGTGAAGGTTTAGAGATGTGGTCAAGATAGAATAGAAAGGACTTGCCAATTGTTTGCAAAAGTTGGTTGCAGTGTTAGATAGAGAAGGGAAAAGTGAAAGATGATGCCCCAAATCCAACTTATTCTTAACTACTAAAAACTCTGGCTTTCCCCATTGATACCACCATCTCCCTGTCACTTTCAGCATCAGAATTAAAATTGATCTATATTACAAGTTCAGAAACCAATCTTTAAGCTGTCTGTTCTCTCAAGCAACTGCTGTATAGCTCTTTCTTTCTGGGCAGCTGCATCATTATCCCTCTTGAATGGATACTTGTAGTATAACTTCTAGATTCCACCTCTCACGTAAACTCGCTTCAACCATGCTTCCCCTCCCATTGTTGAGTACTGCTTACTTGGCACCAATACCAAAGGGTATTTTTCCGTTTCATTCTACCTTTTTGGACCTCCCAAATGCAACATTGCTTATGAGGGTTAATCGTCTACAACCTTGAAAATTACACATTTGCTTGTCAATTACCTTTTACCTTTCTAACTAAAAACCTAAACTGTCCTCTTTGGGTTGCTGTTTTTTTTTTTTTTTTCCCTTGACTCCACAATTATCTTGTGACTTTCCCATTAAAACTAAAGCAAAACCAAACCTCCCTTTCAATGTTGGTTTATCTTCCTGGGTCCTGAGCTGCTAACTTTGAAGTTCTTTAACTATGCAGTCTGCAATGAAAAAACACTTTGGAAAGTGAGGGTGAGGAATAAATGAAGCTTTATCTTAGTAGCATAAGTAGTATGTATCTAAAACTAAGAACCAACATTATTTGTAATGAGGATGACTAGGGGTCTTTCCAATAAGGTCAGAGGTAAAGCTAGAAAGTCTATTATCACCATTATTAATTAATTTAATCCTATCGTGCTAAAGCAGTAAAATAAAAAGAAATAGAGCAAATAAACATAGGAAAAGAGGAAACAAAATTAGCGCATTTGGAGATAATACAGTGGTTTACCTAGAGAACCCTAGAGAGTCAACTAGCAAAAAAGTAATTGAAACGAATCAAACATTAAACACTTCAGCAAAGCATTATCATTTCTGTGTATTACCAACAAAATCCATCAGGAAGAGATACAAAGAAAAGTTTCATTTAAAGTAACTACATGTATTATAAAATACTTGGAAGTCTATCTGAAAAGACAAACACAGGAATTATATGAACACAATTACAACTCCCTACACAAAATCAGATCTAAATATTTGAAGAAATGGTAACTGCTCATGAGTATGTAATAAAATGACTAATATAATAAAATATAATAAAAATGACTATACTAATATAATGCTAATATAATAAAAATGACAATACAAACTAAATTCATTTACTTATTCAGTCCCATACCAATCAAACTACCAAAAGATCACTTTAGAGAGCTAGAAAAAAAATTCATCTGTAGGAATAAAAGGTCATGAATATTGAGGGAATACCTGAAAACAAAAATGAGGAAGGAAGGGGCCTTAGGAGTTCCCTATATCTAACTATGCCACAAAGCCATACTTAATAAACAAATTGATATTTGGTAGTAAGTACAGGTGGTAATCAGTAGAACAGATTGAGTATATACAGGAACATATAAGCATAGTAGCCTAATGTTTGATAAAGACAAACATCACAGCAATGGGACAAGAACTCACTATTCAAGAGAAACAATTGGGAATATCGGAAAGCAGTCGGGCAAAAATTCGGCATAGACCAACATCACACATTGCATGCCAAGATATGCTCGAAATGGGTACTTGGTTTAGATATAAAAGGTGACATGATAAACACATTAAAGGAGCAGGGAATAAATTACCTCTCAGATCTACAGATAGGAGAAGAGTTCATGACCAAGTAAGAGAGAGAGATTTACAGAACTTAAAATAGAAAATTTTGATTATATAAAATTTAAAGTTTATGGATAAGCAAAATAAATTCTGCTTAAATAAGAAGAAAAGAAGGAAATCGAGAAGAACATCTTTGCAACAAGTTTCTCTGATAAAGGTCTCATTTAAGACATGTAGGGAACTGATCCAAATGTGTACAAATAAGAACCATTCCCCAATTGCTAAATGATCAAAGGATATGAATAGGTTTCAGAGGAAGAGGCTATCAGTAGCCACGTGAAAAAAAATTTACTCCAAATTGCTAAAAATCCAAGAAATGCAAATTAAAACAACTATTATGTAATACCTCACACATAGCATATGGGCTAAGCTGACAAAAATGGAAAATGACAAATGCTATTGGGACTATGGGAAAATAGACACATCAATCTACCTAGTTTGTGGAACTCAACTGGTCCAGTCATTCTGAAAGGAATTTGGGAACTATGGCTCAAAAGGTATTAAGCTATGCATACCCTTTGACCCAGAAATACCTCTCCTAAGTCTGTAGCCCAAAGAAATCAAAGAAAGAGGAAAAGAACACATATGTACAAAAATATTTTTATCAGCTCTTTTCATAGGGACAAAGAATTGGAAACAGAATGTCTATCAATTGAGGAATGGTTGTACAAGTTATGGTAAATGAATGTGATGAAATGCTATTATGCTGTAAAAAAAATGATGAAGGGAATGGTTTCTGAAAAGCCTGGAAAGATTTGTATGAACTGATATGAAGCAAATAGAGCCAGAAGAACAACCTATACTGTAATAATATTTAATGACAAAGAACTTTGAAAGACTTAGGAACTCTGATCAACACTACAACCAACCAAAATTCTATCAGATCCTCCACCAGATATAGAAGTGATAAGCTAAGAGTGTAGACACACATATGCATACATACATAATATAGGCATACATACACACACACATGTGTGTGTATGTATGTGTGTATATATATATATATATATATATATATATATATATATATATATATATATATATATATATATATATATATATATACTCATCCACAACATATAGATGTGTGCAGGTTTGTGTGTTAAATATGGACAATAAAGGAATTTGTTTCCTTGATTATATGTGTTAGTAGCAATTTTTGATTTTCTGATTTTCTTAATGAGTGGGAGGTGGGAGGAAAAAAAATACAAACCTGAAAATAAAATTGAATTAAAAAAAAAAAGAAATTGAGGGTAAGCACAAAAGCTAGAGAAAGAATCCCATTTCCCTGTTGCCACAAGTGATAGAAAAATATTGAAGATTACATAAAAATACAGCATTTAGAATACTACATTATGCACAACTATGTAGGAAAGCAATTAAAAAAACAATATAATTTAATTCAGCTATAGAATCAGATTTAGTCTGTAATTCTATGATGAATGTAAAAGTTTGTTCCATCAAACTTTTTGAGCCGATAGGCAAAGAGAGGGGGAAAAAAATCCCTGGTGTATGTGTGTGTGTGTGTGTATTTGTATTGCATTTATATGTTTCCCAAGGTATTTGGGAAGATAAAGAATAAGAATATAATGGGATAAAAAGTTCAGATCAGAATTGGGATAAGAGTTCTGAAAGAGGCTACAAATGCAATAATTCCTTTTTATTTCATATTTTTACACTATTATAGGAAATGAACATTATTTGGGGTTTGAGAGTTGAAACTAATTTTCCATATAACAAGATGTAGTTATCAGGACCCAGGTCTTTGAAACTTTTTCTATCTTTATGGCTGATGGCTACCTATCATGCTCCATTTTGGAAAAAATGGAATTACAATATGAAATGGCAAAATTGCATCCTTTTTACTTAGTGGCTTTCCACCAGAAATTTAGATTTTTTTAAAAAGAGATATTATATCCTTATTAAAAAGGGTAGATTGAGTCCATTTAAAACTTAAAAATATGTTCCCTTTATTGTTTCAATAATGTAGTGGAAATAACAGTAGGCCTAGATGCAGAAGACCTGCAACTGAGTCTTAGGTCAGCCCCTTTATATCTAGATAACTTCCATGAAGTAATTTAACCTACATAAGGCGGTTTCTTCATCTGTAACATACATCAATGTATACTTTACCTTTACAGGTTGTTGTGAGAATCAAATCAGATCATGCAGAAAAATTGCCTTGTAAGTACAGAGCTCTATCCTTATAGTTAATTTATTGATCTAATCTCATGTGCTACACTGATACCCATGAAATATAAAAAGAACCAGAGCAAAGCCTCCAGCATTTAGCCAGGCAGTCCTCAGATCATTTACAGAAGGAAATGGACAAGAAGCTATAGACAGATTGCATTCTGTAATGGAAGGAATATTCAAAATATGAGATCATGGGCAGAAGAATGTTCACCTTTTTCATTGATGATGTCCTGTAAAAGGTCTTAAGATCATGGATTAGTGTTAGAATTTGTCTCAGGAGACATCTAGCCCCAGCATTAAAGATGGCATATGAACCCATGTCCTCTGACTTTTTTCCACAATGCCTCCATTGAAGAACCAACCCAACACTTGGGAAGGCATCATTTTGGAAAACAGTGTATTTGTCTATCTTGCCAAAAGGAGTGAAAAAAACCCTAACAAAACAAATCCCCTCAAACCTGGAATCAGTGCTTATTTATTTAATATCATAATTCAATTTTAAGGAATAAAATGAAAGATAAACATAATAATGAACTAGTTAGCCATATATATGTGTGTATATATATATGTGTGTATATGACTGAATAATTAATATATGCATATGTGTATGCAGTCTCAAAAGTCATAGGGTAGTGTGCATATGTATATGTATTCACACACACATATATCTTCAGAAATATAAAAGTTATAAACTTGCAGAAACAACTAAAAGTTAAATTATTTGAAATGTTAAAATACTGATATATTTCAACATAACCACCACTCTTGGCAATTTTTGAACTTTGTAAAAACTTTCATCAGCTACTGTGCAGTGACTGAAAGAACTGCAGTTGTAATTCTAGCCTTAAGATCATTCAAAGAATGAACTTTTCATACATACATGGACAAAAGAAAAAGTCTAGCGACTGAGATGGCCAAGCAAAGAGAACATCCTCTATCTCAGTGGTTGAGAAAATGTTATAAGGAAACTATCTTCCACACAATGCAAAATTACAAGGTGTCCTTGGCTACTTACAATTTTTTTTTGGCCAGGCAATGAGGGTTAAGTGACTTGCCTAGGGTCACACAGCTAGTAAGTGTCAAGTATCTGAGGCCGGATTTGAACTCAGGTCCTCCTGAATCCAGGACTGGTGCTTTATCCACCTAGCTGGCTCTGGCTACTTACAATTAAAATTAAAAATAAAAATTTATTATTCAAGATTCACAAAACCAATAAGTCAGAAATAAATTTAAATAAACTTTAAACTGATTTTTTTTTTTTTTTTGTAAATTGGCTGCACTTAAACTTCTGAAGATATTGCATCTTAAGACTATACTAAGACTTTTGGGAATCCTCATTCTTCAACACCTATTTTGTTGTTGTTGTTGTTGTTGTTTAAGAAGAGTCAGAGGGAAAGCAAAACAATAAAAAAAAACCTCTTTGAAAAAAAATGGGTCTTGAAAGGTACTATAAGTGAGATCTTCCTAGATGTGAGGCATAGGTAAAGCCTACCTAAGTTCTTTCCAAAAATATAGCAGCACTGGCATCATTCTGAAAACAAACAAACAACTAGCTCCAGTTTAGGAGAACTGAATGTCAAAAGTACCTTAATAAGTCATAAGAAAAATATGATTTAAGATATCCTAAGTATAGAAGAATTAATTCTGTCTGATGCACAATGGCTTATCCATTGTGTGAACAAAGTCAATATCTCTAATGAAATGTAGATGGAGAGACTAAATCAATTCAATAAGATGTGACAGATAGACTAGCATGCTGAGTAAATCCAGAAAGAATAATGCTTGAGAAATTTGTATTTGGACAATGGGTAATTACAAAAATCAATATGTGTGTATGAAAACATGACAGGCAACCATCAGTCTCAAAGGGAGAACAAATTACTAAGGGCTTGGACTCTCAGAACATAACTGTAAGATGCTATGTCTCTACATAATAGGTTTGTGTCCAATACCTATCAGAGGCCGTTCTTTCTACAAGAAACTCTAAATTATTCAGTCAGTACATTATTCATGCCTTTCACTTCTTCATCTAATGCTGTCTCTAATTCCACTGCTCATTAGCACTTCCTTCTGATTTTTGTTAATGGGGAGCCCTCTGCCTTGTTTTTCCTCTCCCAAATGATCCAGAAAGCACTGCCTATTTCATATCCTGGGAGTGTTGGGAAGCTGGCCATCTATTATTATTATTGTTATCAATAGGAAATATTATCCAGGACAAGGACTGTTTCCTAATCTTTGCATGCCATCGTATCCCTGATTTAGATGCAATTCCTCCATGAAGTAAGCATCACCTAAATGATAACAGTAGGTAATTGCTTCTAGATTCACCCCCTACAAAAGGTGGGTTCAAATGCTGTCTCTGATACAATAGACAATCCTTTTAATGATCCAGTACCAAAGGCAACTCTGACTCACAGTTATAAGGGAATTCCCTAAATAAATCAAATCACACATCTGGCTCAAAGGGGGGGGGGGGGAAGTTGATGCATTTATGACTTCTAAAGGAAGCTAAAAATTGTCTTTATTCCATAAATCAGATTTTATATAAGACCATAACCTAAATGATTACAGTAAATGTTTTACCTGTCCCTTTAATGCCAATGGTCATGATAATTTCCATCAATGAACTCAGGATGTAAAGGGAAACAGGACCCTTTAAAATAGGGCTAAACCATCATCTTGTTAGGTTATTGATAGAGTTGGAGTTGTAGATTTAGTTTTTGTATTAAGAAATTGATCTGAAATGGGCAATATTCTACTACCCTGTACAGAGACTATGTCTTACCTAACAAGAGTTAGTACAGAATAAGTATTTCTGCAGACCCAAAGGAACAGAGACAGCAAAAAGATGAAAAGAAGCAAGATTACATACAATCTAGTGCTTGGTAGCAAAATCTATAATAAGCTATAATTATATCTTCATTCCCCAAATAATTTGGATTTATCCTCAAAACAGCTTATGTGCTGTAGAATTAAGAATCTTTCTAAAAACGAAGGAGAGAAAATATTTTGTCTACTGATCTTTTTGTTTTCAAAAGTCTTGCCATGGGTAAGGAATGTTAGCAAAGCCAATTTTCAAATATACTGTTGCCTATTAGACATATTGCCAAAGAACCGGTCAGTTTGAAATGGTTTACATTATAGTTACAAAAATGATTCCTTAATAGGAGATATTATTGCTATATTCATTAAAGTCTTTGACATCTTTTCCAAAGTACTTATCTAGAGTACAGATAGGTGAATGATTACTTCAAGTTCCTAATCTTCTTGGACCAAAAATGCTCATAAAGAAGAGGAAGGAGAAAGAAACATGCATTTGTTAAGTACCTACTGTGTTTCAGACACTGTACTGGGTGTCTTAAAAATCTTTCATTTGATTTTGACAAAAACTCAGTGAAGTAAAGCTATTATTATCCCCGTTTTACAATTGAAACTGAAGCAGAAAGAAGTTAAGTGATTTGCCCAAGGTCAGGCATCTGAGTGTCTAAGGAAGTATCTGAGGAAGATTCTGAACTCATGTCATCCTAACTCAGGGTCCAGTGCTCTAGCCACTGCACCACCTAATTGCCTCAGTTTCCTTAGAAGTAGCTGTAGAGATGAAAAGTGTAATAGCACTTAGTGATTAAAATCTGATTTGTCAAATAGAACATATTTGTTACTCTTAGTTATATTGATTTTCTTAATAAACTATGGAAAAGGAAAAAATTAACAATCAGGTGAGACATTAAGGTTTAAATACAGGCAAAGCTTCACTTAGTAATTTAAATTCATAAAATGTACTCTTAACTATCCCCTTTACAATGAAGATAAATAATCCAAAGTAGATATAAATCTGAAAGGGGTAAAAAAACAACAACACAACACAAACAAGTCAGTCTTACCTCTGCTTTAATTTTATTGTCTCCAAAACAGAGATGTTGTAAATAGGCTGCAGCATTTGACTGCACAGAAGGGAATTGATGTTGCAGCATCTGGATCACTTCGGGAAGTTCGGGGTCTCTCCATCCAAATTCTCTGCATATAGAAGAACAGGAAAGCATCAGCAACAGACCTGACAGTGTTGTTAGCATGAGGTCAACTCCATTAAGACATTTACTTAAAAGCTTGACATGTTATCAGTTATTTTTGCTGCCTAAACAGTCATACTGATTCCCCTAGGGGTATTTCCAAATTGTTTTGCTGGAGTGATTACTCCTGAAGATAGTTCTATGTACCTTTAAATGTACTTTCTGAAGTTAACAGAATCTGAGGGTCAAAGGGAAAATGACATATAATCTAAATGTGAACCACGGCATCCACTAAACTCAACCTTGACAGTTGTTTATAAGCGGTATTTAACTATAACTAAATTAGCACATCAAACTAAACACAACCAGCATACTTGTAACTTATCTTTGGAAATTTCAACAAATTAAGAAAAAAGGTAAGTAGCAGAACATAAATTAGAAATATTAAATAATATTTTTAGTGCTTTCCTTTTCAATAGGATTCCAGGGATGGAGTCTCCCTTCTGACTTCCCCCCTATCATTAGGAAAAAAAATGAAGCATGTAAAGATCTCCATTATATGCAGCAGATATCAACAGGGAGGCAACCTTGGTATAAAATTCACTTCATCTGGGTTTAAGCATCAACTCCAAGTTTATTGGTTTCATGCCCTTCCAAATCAGTTGACCTCAGCCTCACTTTACCTATATGTAACAGGAGGACAATGATACTTTTAATACCCATCTCATAAAGAAGTCATACTGGATGAAATAATGCATTTTTGGTAACATAATGCAAAAGAAACCTGAGGAGAACGGATTCATTTTTTGAAGCACTATACCAATACAATCTGTTTTTATTGCTGTGATTTAAAGATAAACACTGGTTCAGTCTATTGATAGGGACCACTCTTTAGATACTTTAACTTTTTCCTCTTTTCCAAGTAGAATTATGTCTAAACCACTCAGTTGCTTAGATTAAATTACTCACTTCCTCAGAATCTTTTGATGACTCCCTATTACATATTGTTCACCCCTATCTTCTCTAACAATCTCTTACCCAACATTCAAAACCCAAATAATTTTTCAAATCCCCCTTGAAGCCTTCCCTGCTCACTCCTCACAGTAATCTCTCCTGGTCTATTAATTTATATCAACCCAATTCTTTAAAATGTCCAGAAAGTCCCCTTAGATGATGTAGTTTTTTTTAAAGCCTTTATATAAAAGGAAGGTTTTAAAAAAATGTCTAAAAATTCTTCCTTTCTACAATTTAAACCCCTATCCATTTGTTCTTTCCTCAACAACATTTTTCAGAGTTCTCATTTCCCTTAAGTTTGCTACTGCATTAGATACTACTGACCTCATCTTTTCCCTTAGTCTTTGGGACACTGCACCATACTATTTCTATCTACTGCATCCCGCTCTCCTCATATTCTCTCTACTCTCTAGACTCTTTACTGGGCCTGCTGGTGCCCACAGCTCTGGCCTTGATCCTGAACCCTGAGCTCTTCTTATATTCTCCCTCCCTTATGGAGTTCTTCTCTTTCTATTGGGGAAAATTTGGGGAAAATAAGACTAACACTTCCTGCTCCTCTGGGCTGTTTCAGGGAAGGTGCTTTGCAAACCCTGCATTGTTAATCGCAATTGTTATTACTTTCGTGTGGATAGCAGCAATCAGTTTCTATAGTTCTCTTCTCTCTCCTGGGCTTCATTTCTGCATGTCTAATACTTTACACTAGTCTTGTTCCCACTTCACATTTACATGCTTAAAGATAAGCCCCACTCCTAACTCTCTATATAGAGCAATGATGCCTGAAATCATGGTCATGTTTATTTTTGCCTTTTCTAAGTCTTCTTGATTCTTCTTTCAATATACACAAATTAATATGAATAATTATAACAACTAATATTTATATAGTGCTTACTTTGTGCCAGGCATCTTGCTGTTTTCATTCATTTGATCCCTGCAACCCAAGGATGTAGGTGCTGCTATAAATCGTCTTTTGCAAAGAGGAGTTAAGTGTCCTGTCCATGGTAACACAGCTAGCAAGTGTCTGAAGCCAGACAGAATAATAGCTAACATTTACATAGCATCTACTATGTGTCAGGCACTCTGCTTAGTTCTCTATAGTTTTTAATCTCATTTGATCCTCCAAACAACCCTGGGAGGTAGGTGCTACTATTATCCCCATTTGATAGATGAGGAAACTGAGGCAAACAAGGGTCAAGTAACTTGTCTGCAGTCACACAGATTTGAACTCATATTTTCCTGACTCAAGGCCCACGCTCAATCCACTGTGCCACCTAATTGCCACACAGGCAATATATCTGCCTCCCCTTTTCCTTGCAATTGCCTTGCCAAATCCAGTCACTAACTGCTTCACATCTAGGCTCTGACAATGGTGTCCTAACTGTTCTTTCTTACTTCCCTCCTCCTAATCTAATCATTCTGCAAAGCATTGCTGCTTCCCCTCCTTCCTACCCCTTTCTTGCCCTGCCCCTCCTCCAAGGCACTGCTTACTAATGGTTTTACTCCCTCCTTTGCCTGGACCTTTTTCTGCAATTCACAAATTTAGGAGTTGTTTGGGAGCACTGAGAGGTTAAGTTACTTGTTCATGGTCACACTGTTAATTTGTATTAGAAGCCAACCTTGACCCTAGATTATCCTGCATCCACAGGCAGCTTTCTCTATATGTCTTATTACCTTTCTTTAACCCCAATACCATATTTATCAAGGAATTCACTCACTCAAAAGCACGCAACGACTATCCCATGACTCAATGCAAAGTCGAAAACCATAGCTTGGGATTCAGGGTCCTCCACAATCTGCCCTGGATCTCCTACTCTTCCTTCTCGCAATCTCTCCATTTTGGATAAACTAATTTACTCTGTGTCCCTCAAAGAGTCCTAAATTATTCTTTTTTTTATGTTTTTGGTTTTTTTGGTTTTTTTGGTGAGGCAATTGGGGTTAAGTGACTTGCCCAAGGTCACACAGCTAGTAAGTGTCAAGTGTCTGAGGCCGGATTTGAACTCAGGTCCTCCTGAATCCAGGGCCGGTGCTTTATCCACTGCACCACCTAGCCGCCCCCGTCCTCAGTTATTCTTGCCTGTGTGACTATGCATCTTCCTGTCCCTAACTTGAAGACCCTCACCTATTTTCCTTACTTAAGTGATTCCTACCCACCCTTTAAAGCCCACCTCATTACTCAATTCAACAATGACCGTTCTTCAAAGTGCTTGTTTGTAAAAGTAATTTGATACGTGGGAGTTATCTCTTCTGAATTTCCCAGTTTACAGCTCAGCACTGTTGCTATAGTCAGGGCTCAGTTAATATAAACTGAATGAATCAATGAATAATTTCTTATAGTTCACAGCTATCAGTGATCTTAGCTCCCTCACTTCCAAAATAAACAACCTTAATTATTTTAGCCAATCAGAAAAACTATTACCTGACTCTTTAATCACATTGAAATAACATCTGAAGTAACCAATATAAGGACACAGAATTAATGGTAAGAAAGGGATTTTAGGTTGAGAAGGAAAAGTACAAAATAGGTTCAAGTCTGGGAAAAAAAATTGTCTTGAAAAGGATTCTTTCTTTAAATGTAATGCCAAGCATTACATTACATCACACAGAAAGCACCACTTAATTAGTGCTTGTTGATTTACTGAAGAGATGAGACCAAGTCTTATCTCATGATGTGATACTCCAGAATATTATGAAATGTCATATTCTAGTGAGGGCAGAGGTATGAAGAATGAGGAAGAAAAGATTAAATCAAGAGCTGGGTAAAGCTACAATATACACTTCATCTCTCTGAGTGCCTGTTTCATTATTTGAGAAATTAGGGTGATAATCTATACCCTACCTATCTCAAAGGATTGCTAGGAAGAAAACATTTCTTGAATTGTAAAGCACTATATGAAAACATGAGCTATGAATATTTCTTTAGAGGTATAAGGAACTTCATTGGTCATGCATTCTTATCTATATCTAAACAAGAACTCCTACTTCAACAAATCTAAAACTAATCACTTTGACTTTGCTCAAAGACCTTTCATTGAAGAATAAGTCATGACCATACCAGGCAACCCTTTTCACTTTCAGACAGTTCTATTTGCTAGGAAGATTTTTTTTTTCATGACATCAGACCTAAATTTTACTCTCCACAATTTTCCCTCATTTTCCCTAGTTCTCCCCTCTGGAGTCAGAATGAAGCCTCTTCAATAAGGTTGTTTAAATACAATTATGGTCCTCTCCCTTCCACCTCCTCCTAAACTTTCTCCTCTGCAGGGTATAAGATCCTACTTCCTACAATTAATCCGCATATTCCATAAATGTTTAACATGCTACTTATTCCAAGAAAAAAGCATTTGAATTGTGGAGGATGCTGTGTAACTTCAATTTATGGTTAAGCCTGTGACGAACAACTGAATTGAACATTATTGCTATCTTATTTTTGGTCTTTTTTTTCCATGGGGCAATAAGGGTTAAGTGACTTGCCCAGGGTCACACAGCTAGTAAGTGTCAAGTGTCTGAGACTAGATTTGAACTCAGATCCTCCTGAATCCAGGGCTGGTGCTTTATCCACTGTGCCACATCACTAACCCTATTGCTAACTTTTGGAAGTTTTTTTTTCCTATTTTCATATCTTTATTTACATAATAATAAAACACTGTGCAGATGAAGCTGTAGTGAACTTTCTTATATTTACATCTAAGGACACTCCAAGAAAAACTCAACATTCTGTCTCTCAAAGTTTGACCACATGCTTGAGCATTTTCTAAATAAAGTGCTTTTGTACTGAATATGTCATAATTGACTTTGAATGAGTTCAAAGATTTCATAGATACAGTCTAGTTATTCCTACAGAATTCTTTTGAATTAGACAGAGGATGTTGAAAAGACCTATTTTTAAAACCAGGACAATGAAAATCCAACCTATTATTAGACACTATTCAGTGGGAAAAGCATTAGATTTGGAACTGAGTAAAATCAGATACTGCTGCCCATTTTACTAGCTATGTGGCTTGGGGATAATTCTCTTATTGGTTTTGTACCTTAGGTCCTAATCGAAAGAACAAATATAATTGTTGCCCACCTCAGTAAAATGTTATAGGCAAACATAGGATGAAATAATTTTTTTTTAAAAATAGTATTAACTCAGTTACATTCCTCTGTAAGTAACAGAAACACTTGCAAGTCAGAGTCAGTGCCTATGGCATTGTTTTCTATGTTCTAAATTCTAAAGTAATACATCCTAATGGTACTTTATAAAGAGGGCTACAACTTTAATTTAGAATTAAAATCAGGTATAAATTGAACATCATTTCATCGAATTTCTGAATCAGAAAATTCTTTTGAAACTTGAGAAAAGTAGGATTAAAATAATGTGCCATCCTTCAGTGTGAAAGAGAAGGATCTGGTTTTCATCATTAATGATCTATTTAAAACACAATGAGCCAGATTTTCTCATCATATTATCTCACTGGTTCATTATTCTTTTATCAAATCTGTACTTTGAGACAGTTAGCTCCACTGATTGGAGCATAGTGATTTAAAAAGGGCCAAAGTTATAGGCTTCATCCATGTCCCAGTCAGTCAGTTTTACACAGGAAAATACCAAACACCTTTTCTGTGATCAAAGACAGCACTCCCAATTCCCTGAAGCCATGTCACAAATGGATGTCGTTGATCCCATTGTGGGGCTGGGACATAGAAACATGTTCATAGAGGGCCCAGGACAACCCATTTTAGTTTCTGTTAAACAGCTCAATCTAATAGAGCCTTCTAAGGCTGGGACAATACATTTATCATAGTTGATATCTGTAAAAAACAAGATAGAGAAAGGAGACATAAAATTTAAGTTTCTACCAGAATGTAACATGTCCTCTGTTTTTGTAAAATCATATTTGGGATATTGTTTCAATCAAACTTAAATGATTAATGTTTGCCTTTTTAGAAATTCAAGAAAGGCAAAATGTCCTTTTTTTGATGGTACATTTCATATTTGTTTACTATTGTTGAAAGCCTTCAATTTATTTACATTATACATTTAAAAAAATGTATGAAAAAAGCTTGGGTAGACAAATGCATATACTCAGGTATACATATTCCTGAAATGCCCAATGCAATAAATGATGAAGTATTTTTTGCTAAGTGAATCACAGTAAAAATATAACAAAACCAAAATCTCAAATAATTCTATAAAGCTCAAGACTTGCGAAAAATATCTCATCATTTGTTTCTGGCTTCTTTTTTAACTTCTTTTGGAATCATTTAGTCATACAATCCCCAACACCTTAATGGCATTTGCCAGCAGTATATTCATTTTAAAGTTTCATCGATATCTGACGAACAACAATAAATTAAAAGTGGGAAAATCACATTTAAAATATCACACAGTTGTGGTCTCAGAATATGAATTAAGCTAAGTTCATGCTTTCAGAAAGCAATTAGCAAAGAATTAATTTCAGTCTTCTTTATTAACTACACAATAATTGCTCAATTAGGTAACAGTTCATGTAGCATACATCAAGATTTCATTCTCCAGAATGCTGGTGGAGAGTAGCATTATGTGAAACCATCATCACAAATTAACTTCAACTTTTTTTTTTTAATATTTTGGTGAGGCAATTGGGGTTAAGTGACTTGCCTAGGGTCACACAGCTAGTAAGTGTCAAGTGTCTGAGGCCGGATTTGAACTCAGGTCCTCCTGAATTCAGGGCCGGTGCTTTATCCACTGTGCCATCTAGCTGCCCCCTAACTTCAACTTTTAAGAAAAACTGTTATGTTTTAATCAGTAGTGGGTACAGTACCTTGCACTTAGTAGGTGCTCACTAAATATGTTCAATAAAATTATGTTTTAAGAGTTTGAAAATACTTAAGTAGACAGCCCAATGCTTTGCAATGTGCAAAGTGATTTAGAAGTATTACTAATGGTAGCTTTTTTAGCTCCTTGCAAATAATCCTAAACTTTTCTAATATTGTCTTGTTGACAAATAAGATGTCTCCCATTTTTTCAGAGTTTGAATAGAAAAACATAAAATTGTTTCTATTGCTGTACATACCTTAATTTTCTTAACTATTTTTTTTCAGGCGGGAAGTAATTCTTCATCTCCTTCATCAGCAAACCTTTATTAAATACATAGTATGTGCATGAGATGAGGTGGTTCAGCGGATAGAGTGCTGGGCCTAGAGTCAGGAAGACCTGACCAGCTTCAGACATTCACCAGCTGGGTGACCCTGAGCAAGTCACTTAATCTCTGTATGCCTTAATCCAATGGAGAAGGAAATGGCAAATGGCTCCAGTATCTTTTCCAAGAAAACTCCTTAGAGATGTATAATTTAAATTTCTAAATGTAGGTTCTAATCTGTTCCCCCAGTTTTGGGGGAAACTGACTAAAATCACTGATAAAACGAGTTTAGGTTTTTAAGGGTTTATTGAAAGATAGTAAAAGAAAGAAAAAGATTGAGAACAGAATTCCTACAACCTGGCAATCCCATCTTTCCTCAATTCCCCTGTGAAGTCCTCTGGAGTCTCTCCCCTCCACCACGGTGAGGTCAGGAACCAAAAGAGAGCTAACCCCTCCCCTAGCATCTGCTTCCTACTTCATATGTTCCTCCGAGAAATGGGAGCATTCTCCTCATGGTGGAGCTTTCCTATAGTAAGTCTCCAGCAGGTGGTGTCTTTCCAATCATTACAGAGAGTATAGCCCATGGAGTCACAAAAAGTCAGACACTACTGAAGGACTGAACAACAACATGTGTATCATATGGTGATTTGCTAGATGCTAAATAACAAAGTTTACATTGGACAAGATATCTGATTTCATGGAGGTTATCAACTAGCAGGGAAATAGGAAATGCAAATAGCTAGACTTTAAAAAAAACATGAAAAGAGTCCCAAGCAAATTGCTATGTGAGGTTCAAAGTGGGTGAATCAAACCATAATAGGTTTTAAGAACTCACACTTCGATATGCTTTATACAAGGTAGAATGGAGAACTCCTGCATGGACCTCCATTTAGTGAGGGAGTCCAGGCAGGCCATGCCTTCATTTCCACCCAGCTTCATGACTAACTTCTCTATCATGTCCCAGGAACCTCCTTATCCTTTCAAGATCTTATCAGTCCTGGAACTCAGACTTCATCAGTACTTTCTGTCCCTCCAACCCCTATGATGGAGGGCAGAGAGCTATTTAAGGAGGATGCCCAGCCAACTCTTCATTTCCCATCTGACTGTACTTACCTGGTGTGAGCACTTTCCCTCAACCACTTTTCAATTTCCTTTTATACATTGTATTCCCCCATTAGTTCTTTGAAAGTGACTGGTACATAGTAGATAGTAGTCAGTGAATACATATTCATAAAGTGACTTCATTCATGAGAATCTTGTGAAGGAGATAGTCTAAGAATTATTTTCAACATTTTATTGATGATTATACTAAGGCTCAGAGAAACTAGGTGACTTGATGGTTAACAAAGATACAACAGGCTGGGGCAGCTAGGTGGCGCAGTGGATAGAGCACCGGCCCTGGAGTCAGGAGTACCTGAGTTCAAATTCGGCCTCAGACACTTAACACTTACTAGCTGTGTGACCCTGGGCAAGTCACTTAACCCCAGATGCCTCACCAAGAAAAAAAAACCAAAACCAAAACCAAAAAAAACCAAAACAAAGATACAACAGGAAGCAGCAGAGCTGAGACTTTAACCTAAGGCCTTCTGACTCCAAGTGAAGTAGTATTTCTACAACACTAAAAAAAATACTTCTGTTATTCATATGCATAATATTGTTGGGAATATTTATATGTATGTGTTAATATTCTTAGCAATATTATAATGTGACAATATTTTATATACATAATAATATTTTTCTAATAATATGTGACTATATCTCCATTTTTATATATGCCTTCTAGGAAATTTTTATTATGGGAAAGGTCTGAAAGAATATGATGTTTTTTATCTATATGTGTATATAAATAGATATGTTTTATAAGGTTTTTATTAAAGAAAAGGTGTGGGAAAATTATGATCTTTCCCTTTATGCTTGATTTTTATCCTTGATTCCCGAGTTCCTCATATGTTTCCTAAAGAAAAAGATAATTCACAGCATCCATCACTTATACTGCTATTGTGAATGGGGTGACCAGGTGTTCTCTTCATGCAGCTTTTAAAAAATCATTTCCCTTTGACTAACTCCCTAAAGAGCAAGGCTGAAATTGTTTGGAGTAGTGGTCTATTTTCCTCTTAGGTCATAAGGATGGCAGAACAGAGAAGAAAATATTTATCTGGCAGCAGAATTATCTGGTGCAGATCATGGTTTTGGAATTGGATATTTAGTTGAAACTTAGATTTTTCAACTTTGAAAGGAGTCAAGGAAACCTGACTTTGGATCCCAGTCCTGATCCTTTCTATGTGATTGAGAAAGACTCCCCAATTCACATTTTCCTCAACTGTAAAATGATGAGGTTGGTCACTAGTTGATATTTAAAGTTTATGCCAGCTCCAATTATCCATGACAATTCGTCCATTCATTTAATTTTGATGCAGGGTCTCCTGATCTCACCCAAGCTAGAAGCTGAGAAACCACTCACAGGCTCAATCCCACTGACGAGAGGAAGGGAAATGTTGACTTGCTCTGTTTCTGACTTGGATCAGTTTGCTCCTCCTTAGGCAATTTGATGATGCCATAACTCGAAGGGCTCTACATATGTGCAGGTCTTAGTGCGGATGCCTAATTGACTTTAGCTCCAAAATGGCCAGAACTGAATTCAAGCAACTGACCAGCCTCAGTGTCCTCAGTAACAGGGATTACTAGGTATGCACCACTCTGTCAAATACTAAGACTGTTTATGACTCTAAGTGGTACAGTTCTGTGAAGGCTACAAGGAAAGAATATAATTTAAAAAAAAAAAATTTTTGTGAGGCAATTGGGGTTAAGTGACTTGCCTAGGGTCACACAGCTAGTAAGTGTCAAGCATTTGAGGCTGGATTTGAACTCAGGTACTCCTGACTCCAGGGCCGGTGCTCTATCCACTGCGCCACCTAGCTGCCCCAAGAATAGAAATTTATAAAAACATGGAAAGGACAACCATATAACTAAAAATCAAGAAATACATACAGGTATTAATAAAATGAGTGGGTGAAGATGAAGAGGCAAGAGGATAGAACAACAACAAATAGTGAGTTGCAAGTAGTCAAATTGAGACACAGGACAAAGCAGAGGGTTTTAGTGCTAAAATTGGAATTTTAGAGCTTAACAGAAGCTTACAGATCACTTAATAATAGAACATGTAACTTAACATTTAAGGACACTGAGATTCTGAAAGTAACAACCAGGGCTGGGATTCAAACATGGCTCTTCTCTTTCAAAGTTCAATATACTTACCTAATTTCTGGTTGATGTCTGACATTTATTGTCTCCCTTAAACTTCGTAAAAATACTTTATACATTTTATTTCATTTGAATCTACCCCTATTCTGATTCACACTAGGTTTTCACATGAGTGGGATTTAAACTTGGAGTCAGAAAATATAATAATAGTTAGCATTTGTATAGTGTCTTAAAGTTTGCAAAACATTTTATATATGCTGACTCTTTTGACCCTTACAACAACCCTATCAGATAGGTTCTATAATTATTCCCATTTTATAGATTTCCTTACAGATAAGGAAACTAGGACACAGAGAGGCTAGTGACTTACTCAATGAAACATAGCTACTAAATGTCTAAGGAAAGATTTGAAATCAAGTTTTTTCACCCTCTATCTACTATGCTACCTAACCCAACTCTTGAGATTTGAATGTAAAGCCAAGATTTTCTCACATTTATTAGCTATATGCTAAAATCACCATAACATTGATTACTTCATCTATGTAATGGGGTTGTAAGGAAAGCACTATTTGGTTTATTATTAATGTTAATAATGATTATTATTACATCCTGTTTTGATAAGCACCTCTCTTCCAAAACATAATATGGATACCCCTTGTTTTTATGTGGATCTGTCTGGATTTTTGCTACTCATGTCAAAGCAACTCTGAAGAATAATTCTTCGAACTTGGTACCATCAGGAAAATGCAAACTTACTGATTCCTCTGCATCCAAATCCACCATCCCTAAATAGCAGTAGTATCTTTGTGGCTGAACTGAGTTAATGCACATAAAATGCTTTGTAAATATGGAAATAATGTATAAATGTAAACAATAACTTTTGTTATTTGGTGAGGAAATTGGGGTTAAGTGACTTCCCCAGGGTCACACAGCTAGTTACGTGTCTGGGGCCAGATTTGAACTCAGGTACACCTGAATCCAGGGCCAGTGCTCAATAGAGCTACACAGGTAGCACTGCGCTACCTAGTTGCCCCATAACAATAACTTTTGAGAAATACTTGGTTTTAGAGAGAGCTGAACTTAAAGTTAGGAAAATGTTTGCTTCTGTGATGGACCGAGGTTAGTAAATTCATTCTAAGTCATATGAAAATTCCTAAATATAAATGCCCTTGGTACCAGTATCTAGCTTTCGGGGTTCACTGGAAAGTCATTTCCCTAAAGACCAATCTTAACTACATTTCTCATCTACTGGTGAAGATACACTTCCTTAGGAAAATGTGTTATGATAATTCTCATCCATTTTAGTATTGTTATGTGACTTAACTAGGGGGAGTAGTGTTTAAAAATTATTAGGTATTTCCTATTATAGATGTAATTTCAAGTTTGTCAAAGCCACAGACACCAAAAGCAGGTAAGTTTTAAGGAGGTACTTAATGACTGATTTTCCTCCATGATTTCTGACCAGGCAGGTTAAAGAGGATGCAAAGAATTCTAAATTCATATATTTTATAATTTTTTTTAAAGGGTGAAGAAGGAGAATGGAGAGAAGAGAGGAGAGACGCACTATTTTGATAAAGTGTTAAAAATAATTGTAGAATTTTGTTATACATATCTTCCAAATAAATGTTTATCATTTAAATAATTCTTCAGAAATGTTAAATATAATTACAATTTTCCTTTTGTTAATTATCTATTAAAATCTAATATTTCAAATTCTTATTTTTAAAAAGTCTCATAAAATTCTAGTGAAATGGCTTTACCTAAATATTATGCTATTTTGAAAGAATTAAAATGACAGGAGAAAACAGTTTACTTTAGCTTCTGCCTAAAGCTGAATAACAGTATCATAGTACTGCTGTTACAGAACATTTTTCTTAGCTGAAGAAGATCTGGAAGGACCAAAAAAAGAATTATCATCAATTTTCTACAGAGTCAGTCAACATAAACCTCAACACTTACTGGGTTTCACATATACTGTTTGAAAAATGTTAGCAGAACTATGGAATATGGAAATGTAACCTTTTCTAGGAATCAAAAAAGCCTGTCACATAAAATAGCAATTTTTTGAATAAATTTTTACTCTTAGAGGCATACCTAAGGACTCACCCATCCATTGTTCAGTAAAGAACAAAACATGAAACATAAAATTATTCATTTTAAGCATGAAAATGAATTCTACAATGGAACTTTAACAACTGCTATACCATCCTAAAAGGGCTTGTTTCTATATTGGAGATACAACACATAGGGAATAACAACCCGTAGGGAATACCTTTTTTTTTTCACCTCATTATGATATAATTTTAAAATCTAGGCTCTAATGTATTCTGAGAGTCACAAGTCATTTTAATTATAAAATAAACATTGACACCAGGAGAGCTATTTGGATAGTATGTACTTTATGATAATCTTCCAAGACTTATATGAAGTCTTGGAATCTAGGTAAAGATTTAAAAATAACTACTGATTTAACATAGCACATTTTTTAGTGTTGCGTGCCCCATATATCACCTGATTGTATTCTTTTGGAGGGAAAAAAATACTGAGAACATTTGAAGCACTGGTATTTGGGAAATCAATGAGCTATTAATTTGTGCTGACATTCAGGTTTACAAGAAGAACATAGCCTAAGTTTCCATAACTAGTCTATAAACTATTCTAAGGCAGGGATATATCACATCTTTGCATCTCCCCAAAATACCTAGAACAGTAGAGAATAGAGAGTAATACTTGTTGACTGATCTCTTACCTCAACATGAAATTGTAGGTATCCATTTTCAATCATATCTACCATTGGTTTTACTTCTATAGACCACCAATCTTATGTTCCACATGATATATTTTATCTGCATGACCCTGTTATAATTTTCACTGGAATCCTATCAGGATTTATTTGGACTAACAGTGAGCAGAGAAAATTTCCTTGAAAATCTTATTACAACCTAAAAAACTAGGTCTCAAATCTCTCTCAAATGAGTCATTTGTGTTCAGAGACTGTTCTTAGGGAGAAAAGAATCCAGACATAGCCTAAATTAGAGCATAATTTCAGCAATATTATAAATGAGTAGAATTTCAGATGTCATTCAGTCCAATTCCTGACCCTAGGCAGGACTGTATTAAAATCGTCCCAAAGGATAGGAATAATAATTTATATTAATAATTGAAATTATTATTCATAATAATAGATTATGCTTTGTACTTACCAAAGTTCTCTCTCTCTCTCTCTCTCTCTCTCTCTCTCTCTCTCTCTCTCACACACACACACACACACACACACACACACACACACACACACATTCTCATTTACTCTTCAACCTATTCCTGTGAAGTGGGCAGAGAGGCATTATTGGAAAGAGGATGGACTTGTCAGGAGGCATGAATCAAAATTTGTCTGTATGGGGAAACTAGGTGACACAGAGGATAAAGCACTGGTCCTGGATTCAGGAAGTCCTAAGTTCAAATCCAGCCTCAGACAGTTGACACTTACTAGCTGTGTGACCCTGGGCAAGTCACTTAACCCCAATTGCTTCACCAAAAATAAAAATAAGAAAAATTGTCTGTAATACTAACTATATAATCAAGGCTGAGTCATTTAAATCCTCTGAGTCTCTGTTTTCTCATATGGAAGATAAAGAGGAGAAATTATCATAATACTTAGTGATATCAGTATAGTATAATGGAAAAACAAATTGATTTGGAGTTCAGGAGAGACATCAATTCAAATCCCACGTCTAATACTCAATTGTTTGCTAGCTGGGTTATTTAACCATCATGAGCCCATTTCTTTACCTGGAAAACATGTGGATGGTAATAGTTTTAGTCTTTGCTTCGCAGAGATTCAGTAAGGATCACATGAAATAATGACTATAACACACTTTGCAGATTTTGCAACCTTATAAGAAGGTTAGGGTTGTTATATGAAAACAATGCCTTGTGAATTTTAACACTCAAGAGAAAGGTGAGTTGCTAAACTTATTGCCATTCTCTTTTTCATGTAAGAAAAAAGTTGTGGAATGGAAAGCTTGAATGGCAGATGCCCAGTCTCTGAATTTAGTAGAAGCAAAGTTGGGACTAGAACCCAATTCTGAATTTTTGTCTAATACTTTTTCCATTGCAACACATTTATTTTTTTCAAAAAATTCTAAATAAACCCAACTCCTTTCTGCTATTCTCAGAGGACTTTTTTTTTTTTTTGGTCTAAGCCACTGATTATTCTGGTGAATCATTTCTGAACATTCTGTAAATCTGCTCCATTGGCGGAGAGCAGGAGTTACAGAGTCTACTGGAAAGAAGACTAGACTTGGATTCAGGAGAGACCTAAATCCTTGTTTTACAAATGAGAACTATTTTCATTAGTTACAATCAACTGGATATGAATACCTCATATAGATAGATGATAGCTAGCATTTATGTAGCACTTTAAAGTTTTACAAATATTATATCATTTGTTCTTCACAATAAACCAGAGACGTGGATGCTATTATCATCCCAACTTTATAGCTGAGACAAACTGAGGTTAAATCGCTTGCCAAGGGTCACATAATAAGTGTCTGAGGCTGGACTTGAACTCAGGACTTCTTGCCTCTATCCACCATACCACCTACCTACCCAGATAGTCAAAGATATAATACTAATAGCTAACATTTATATAGCAATTACTATGTATCAAGTACTGTGCTAAGTGCTTTGTAATTATTATCTGAGTTGATTTCACAACAACCCTGGGAGGCAGATACCATTATTATCCACATGTTATAGATGTGGAACCTGAGGCAAATAGAGGTGAAATAATTTTCCCAGAGTCATGTAGCTAATAAGTGTCTGGGGCCAGATTTGAACTAAGGATTTCCTGACTACAAGTTCAATGCTATATCCACTGCACCACCTAGCTCTACAGAAGATCTACTGTTCTATGCATCTACACAGTACTCTATCTTGCCACAATGCAGCTAGGTGGTATAGTGGATAAAGCACCAGCCCTGGATTGAGGAGGACCCGAGTTCAAATCTGGCCTCAGACAATTGACATGTACTAGCTGTGTGACCCTTGGCAAGTCACTTAACCCACATTGCCCTGCAAAAAAAAAATACATGGACGAAGGAGGGACACACACACAACAGTCCAGATCAACATGAGATCTGGGTAAGCAACGGCCGAATGAATACTAGACTGTACTTTACAAAATAAGCCTAACTCTGAACATTAAAGAAGACTTTTCTTGTGATTGCTATATACTTTAACTGTAAACATCTAAACTCCCTGAAGGCCTGCTTCACCATTGCCCCACATGGTTGACAATCCTGGGTAAGTCTTTTGCTCAGGCTGCCAATAGACATTTCTTATGGCACAATAATCTTATTCTACTTAGATGCCATAATGCATGAACACCCCCTTAGTTTCCAGTTTGGGGGTATAGAAAAAGAGCTGTTGTTAATATGTTTGTGTATATGTGTCTATGCCAGGAGGTAGGAAATGCATTTCTTTATTCCCATTCAGATCTAGATTGTGCTCAGAAAACCAACAAAAACAACAACAACAACAACCGAACTATTAGTTCGTTTCCTAGGTTGTTTTGCCATCTACAGAACCTTAGAACTGCAAGGGACCTCAGAGGTTATTGAGCACAATCTAGATCTGAATGGGAATAAAGAAATGCCCAGGAAGATTAAAAAATTCTGATCAGTTCAATGACCAACTAGGATTCCAAAGGACTAAAAATTCTCTCTTCCTTTTGCCAGTGAGGACCGGACATAAAATGCAGACATATATTTTTGGACAGAGCCAATCGTAAATTTTTTTTTGCTCGGATAAACATGTTTTTATGAGTAATTTTATTGTTCAATTGAGGGAAGTGGGAGAGAGGATAAATGCTTGTTAATTGAAAAAAAAATAACACATACACGCAAAAGAAGAGCTAACAAAGATCAACACAGAAAGCCTGGCCTAAAGGAATAAAATGAAATCAGGATAAGTTTCAAAGAAGGAAGAGAATAAGAATCAGCAACAAGTCTAAGTGGCCTGAGGTAGAGTAGCCTGAGAGTACCAGAGGAAGAGGGAGAGGAAGAGCACCAGGGGATGCCAAAGGCAGATGGCACACTTTTGCTTAGAATTGGCCCTACAGATGGAATGGCATTTTTGACAGTTGATATACTAGCCTTGAGCTATGTCAACATGATGTCAAAACAACCAACTGATAAGTGAAACATTAAATCAGCTGGTATGCCTACATGACGCCAAACAACCTGTCTTGCTAATTCCCTTTTCATGGTCACTGGGGCATCTTGTAGCGACAGATTATGGGGGTTGGATTTACTTCTGCAATTTTTCTGGTGCTTTATATTCCTGTGACTTTTAATTGAAAGCCATTAGGGAAATTAGAGGAGCCCTTCCTCTTATCTTAGCTGTCAGAAAGGCAGAGACCATGTCTGTCTAGGAAAAAGCATCATAGCTACCGCCTAGGCTATAAAAAGCACAGCTACTGCCACTGTCGCCTTTTGTTCTTAAAGAGAGCTTTAAATTAGCAATACCATGAGTACCCTTACTATGTTAGGGGAAAAACAGGCTCTACAAATTGTCCAAGGGAACATTTGAAATTGTTTTTCATAATTATAGATTAAGGATGAAGAAAATACAAATTGTGAAAAAGGACACAGGCACAGATGCACACATATGTTCACATGCCTGCCTATGTACATACAAATGCAAACATAAGGCCACCTATACATTTGTTGTTTTTGTTGTTTGGTCATTTCAGTCATGTTCGACTCTTCGTGAGACCATTTAGGGTTTTCCTGGCAAAGATACTGGAGTGATTTGTCATTTCCTTCTCCAACTCATTTTTACACATCGGGAACAAATCCCCACCACCCCTCCATGTAGGCAGATCACCAACTTATATTATTAGACAGTTGCCTCACCTAGAAGCTGTGACGTTTTTCTGTTCATACATGTAGTGTGCATCAAAGTTAGGAAATAAACCTGGCTCTTCTTGACTCCAATGCTGGATTATCTACTTACCACACCAGACTGTCACCATTTCCTTATAGGAAAGATGTGTATATAAATAACTGTATAAAATTATGTATTATATTTCAAGGAATATTTCTTATACAAATGACTAAGATCATTTGGTGGCAGAACATATATCTCTGATATAAATATTCTCCAAATATTAAATGTGAAAAACAAGTATAGTTTTAATCCGATCACTTTCATTTTTGTTGTTGTTGAGACCTGTGATATAATCCATGTGTGAATCACCCAGTGGGGAAACTCTTTCAACTACCCAGTTCTGAAACTCAGAATTTTAAAAGGTGTTCATTGAGAAAGGAAGTGACTTGTCCCCAGCCTCAGACAGCCACTACTGCAGGGCACAGCTTGATTCAGGTCAAGAGTTAGGCCTTTTACCCATTCTATGCTGGGTTGCTTATTATCTCCTTCCATAAAATACTAAAATGAATGATGAGTTCAAGCAAACACCTTGAGATGCTTTTGGAATCCCAAGTTATATGTAATTATGCTATTTTAAAAATATTTTTGAAATGGAACCTTATTATACTCTACAGGGTTTTTATTTTCTAAACGCAATGAAAAACGTGGTGACACTATGCCATTGATAGCATTCTATCTCTGATTCCTCTTCCTTGCTGAAGTCTTTGACAACAGAGCCTCAAGGGCAGAAGCTATGTTTTATTCATTTCTGTATTCCTCTCAGCACCTACCCCAGTGCCTTTCACATAATAGATGCTCAATAAATATTTGTTGAATTATTCTGAATAGGATGCCTATTCAATTCAGCACTATATCTAACTCTCAATGTACAATAGTGGAGATTGAACTGGAGATTCCCTATTTCTTCTTTCAAGTCATTATTTAAAATATTTCCTTCCCTCTACCTCCCCTAAATAGTTCCCAAACATACACAGACAGCAGATATCTTAGCTGATAAATATATGCATGTATATTTATACATGTGCAAGGCATATATGTACATATAATTTAGACATGTACACATGCATGCATGTGTTTATATGCATGTTTATATACATGCAGATTTTTCTGTAAGGGAATTCACTCATTTCAACTATTCCTTGGAATCTTTCAGAATTACCCCTCTTTGTGGCCGCCTTCCTTCTTCTATTAGAGAAAGGAGTATCAATTCTTTTTTCTAAGGTCTTCATCACATTTCTCTCCCTTTACCATATTGAAGTTGGCATTCCTGCAATGATTTCCTCTCCCTCAATTAACTTTGGTTTCTCCTCTTCCAAATCTTCCATGTGCCTAAAACACTTTCAGTCATCCAATGTTTTTCTTCCAATGTTTAGAGAACGCTAAGAATACAGTGATTTGAATGTTAGATGTGGAGTCAAGAAGACCTGGGTTCAAATGCAGCCTTAGATATTTACTAGTTGTATAACTCTGGGAAAATTACCTAACTTTTGTCTGCCTCAGTTTCCTTATCTAGAAAATGGGGATAATGATAGTCCCTTCCAGAGTTGTTGTGAGGGTAATATTTGTGAAATCCTTCAAGAGCCTAAAAGCACTATATAATGCTATCATCATTGTCAGTGTTGTCATTGTCTTCTATAAATTTGATTAGGCTATTCTGCTACTGTAAAGTCTTTAAAAAGTCCCTATGTCTCCATAGCCTCTCTCTCCTCTACCTTTTGCAATCTTCTAACTACTACTGTACTCTGAAGTCACCAATGACTTTTTGGTAATTGATACATCCAGGGGCAGCTAGATGGCGCAGTGGTTAAAACACCGGCCCTGGATTCAGGAGTAAGTGAGTTCAAATCTGGCCTCAGACACTTGACACTTACTAGCTTGTGTGACCATGGGCAAGTCACTTAACCCCCATTGCCTTAAAAAAAAAAAAAGATAAATCCAGTTGCCTTTTACTATGCCTCATCTCCATTGACCTCTCCAGTGTGGCATCACAAAAATTATTTGTCATAAAATTATTATTGCAGTTTGTAGCTGATTCAATTGGGAGGGGCCACACCTGGCCCACCCTGAAGTTACATATACTACTGAGGTCAGAAGGAGAGCTCTCCACAGGCAGTTTTTTGAAGGACCTCCCCTTTTGAGGGAGGAAAGATTGAATGCTCCCTGAAGGGAAGTGGAGAGTTCTTCCAGAACTTGCTCTCTCTCTGGTGTCTGCTGTCCCAGTGGTATAAGCAACTGTAGATTGTCCAGGTTTTGGTGAGTTAATTACAAAAAACCCTAAATTCCTTTGAACTAGCTTAATTGGAAACGATCTGGGGATTGCATAGGTTAAGTTTAGAGTTGAGTATTTATCTGTATTTCTTTTTTCCTATTTCCTTATCTTTGTTTTTTATTAGTTTTACCTTTGTTGTTTAATTAATTCCCAAGTAATAAAATCTGATCCTTTTGTGAATTAAAGATTAAAGGCTCCTTTCTTATTGGCCTGGGAGAAATATCTAAAAAGGGCAGTTCAGAGGGGAGGGTGAACCTAAAAGATCCCTCATTATTTCCAGGACCCCACCATTAAGGCGTCACCCAAATAATGCTCCGTATATCAAATTTTGGCCCTCACACTAGCAATAAATGCTTCTGACTACCTCAACCACTACATTCTCTCTCCCCCACTGGTTGCTTCAAAGACACCATACTGTTCTGTCCTTTTCCTCTTTAACTTCTCCATTCCTTTCCTTGAAAGATCTTCATCTTAATTCCTTAAAGTTGTACCATCTCATCTCTCCCTATACTTTCTTCCTCCACAAACTCCTTCATTCACTCATCACAATTTAATTATCAACTTCTGATGACTCCCAAATCAAGATCTCTTATTCTATTCAATCCAGTAAACATTTATTTAGTTCCTACTATGTGCCAAGTACTGTGACAAGCACTAGGGATAAAAATAATATTATGAAACCCAAGGACCATATTAACTATTGAAATACCTCCCTTGAGATTTCACTGACAAACTAAAAATATTAAAAAATGAGTTCTTTTTCTGACCCTCCAAACTATACCTCCCCACCCCCTTTTGATGTCACTATTTGTCAGTAGTGCCATTATTCATGCCTTTGTTATGGCCTTTGAGGTGTGAGAAAATAATGGGATTTGGCAGATACTCAAAGGCTCACTGGGAGATTAATCTAAACTGATTGAATTAACTAAGAGTGATTGTCTCCTGATTAGCCTACTTCAAGTTAATTAGATTGTAACCACACCTGGCTGGCCCTCAAGAAGGTATTATTCCCAGAAGCTAAGGACTTTGAACTCAACTGGAGACCACCTTCAAGTCTGGTGAACCAATGAATTTGGATGATGAATACCAATCAGTTTGAAGCAGTGTGTAAGGACTGCCTCTACTTCAGACCTATAAAAAGCTTCCTCACTCAGTTTGAGAAGAGTCCATGGTTGAAGCAGGCTCATTGTGGAGGACTTGAGGAAGAACCAGACTAGGCTGGAACTTTAGGCTAGATAGGCCTTTTCTTAACTTTCTGAACTCCACGTGAATACATGCTATGCTTTAATAAATGCTTAATGCCCAAAGACTGGTGCTAAAGCTTCCAATTTAAGGCAACCACATATTTAGAATTTAAATATCACAGAGGGAAATGTCAATTTGCCTGATTATTAAAAAGCTTCCCCAGAAAGGTATGGTGAAAAGAGTATTAGATTTTAATTCAGAAGACCTGTTACTTCAGGCAAGTTACTTAACCTCCTAAGTGTTAATCTCATCTATAAAATGAAGATATTGGTTGGACTAGATGGCCTCTGAGGCCCTTTCTGGTTCTAGATCTATGATACTACAGGGTGGGCCAAAAGTCATAAGGAGTTATTTCATAACTCCTTTTTTTTTGTTTTTAATTTATGTACCATAGCATCATATACAGTATTTATAGGAAATTACTTTTCATTACAGGTGAAAAACAAAATCTCATAAATGGCAAAAAATAAAGAAAAAATAATTTTCAAATAATTCTTAAAAGATTGTGACTTTTAGAGGCAGCTAGGTGGCGCAGTAGATAGAGCGCAGGTTCTGGACTGAGGAGGACCTGAGTTCAAATCCAGCCTCAGACACTTGACACTTACTAGCTAAGTGACCCTGGCCAAGTCACTTTAACCCCAATTGCCTCACCAAAAATAAATAAATAAATAAAAATAAAAATTATTGTGACTTTTGACCCACCCCATTTATATCTAAAGTAAGAGGGGTTTTTTCCTTGAGTTGCCTCTATTTGTATCCCCTGCTCTGAATAGTGCCTAGCATACAGTAGACACTTAATAAATTCTTGTTGACTTAAAAACAAGTTCATACTTTTATTTATCAGTTTACCATTAAAAAACAAAACAAAGGGGCAACTAGGTGGTGCAGTGGATAGGTCACCGGCCCTGGATTCAGGAGGACCTGAGTTCAAATCCAGCCTCAGACACTTAACACTTACTAGCAGGATGACCCTAGGTAAGTCACTTAACCCCAATTGCCTCACAAACAAAACAAACAAACAAAAAAACCCAAAACCAAAACAAACAAAACAAAAACATCTCTTTCATCAAATCTAACATTATACAAGTCTATTGGTTATTAAAATTACTTTGACATTTATTAAAATGCAGTTTTACATAAAACTCTCTAATCAAAGAATTTTAGAGCTACAAAGGACCTGAGAGACAGGGAAACAGACTCAGTCAAATTAAGTGACTTGCCCAATCTTACCCAGCCAGTTGTCAGGGACATACAACCAAAACCTGGTTTGTCTGCTATTATTTGAGCCTACAAAGGAGATAAGCAACCCACAAATACTTACTATAATAGAAAGCAAGAATATTTAATTGGAAAAGATCAGGAGATAGGATTAATTTATCTATGTTCACAATAATTTCCTTTTTTTCATCATTCCTCAAATCCCTTCCAAACACGTTACTCGTCTGCATTTCTAACGGTCTTTTATGCCACATGCTATTCATAAAATCCATGCCAGAAATGTACAGGTATAATATATTTCCAAAATGTACATCTATATAGAAAATGAGAGATGACATCCTGTTTATTAGTACAATAAATAATGACTTATAAGTTCAATACTTTTCTCCAATTTGTAGTCCAGTGTAAAGCTTAATCTTCTCCTATTTTTGAGGCTGTCATAGATGATTTGGTATGCCATCCTCAAACTGCCAAGTAGCATAAAAACAAACACATTCTTTAAACAAGAGCTCATAAAAGTCATCTACTCCAGACCTAGGACCTCCCATTGTAATCTACCCTCCTGCTTCTTTGAATTCTCTACTGGAGGAGGGAATTCAATAAATGTTGATGAAGCTCAGCTCACCAAAGCCTAAATCTTTTATGCCAGAGAAAAATCTCCAAATTTAAATTGCTGTGCTTGTATTTGTCTTTTGTAAGCAGATGGGAACATAAAATACCTAAGAGAAAAACCAATCCAGAAGAACAAGTATGCATATGCTTTATTTGCATAATGGACTTGTTTCACTTCATCTCTGTTTTTAGAGAAGAAAAGGATTTTTAAAAGTCCCTTCCCTCCACCCCTCTTTCAGGTTTTATAATTTCTTCTTACTGCGAGGGACACAGAGACTCCATAAATGTGTTTATTTCAATTAAGTGGCATGTCTCATTTTATCCATCCTGGAAGCCAGTGCTTGTTGCTCTAACAATGGAGCCAAATAGGAAGAAGACAAGTGACTATTCTGGTGGGATAGTAAGTTTTCTCAAGTTTCACTGCCACCATAGTACTTTCTAAAGTTTTAATAAAGAACCTGATTTTCATAGTGGACACACTACTGTCAGCCCTTGCTTCCTTTTCTTTATGACTGGGTCTGGAGCACAAGCCAGGAAGGCTAGACTTCTTTTGTTGTTTTTTCCTCAGAATTCTTACTCTACAAAGTATAATAGAAAGAAATAAAACTATGCAAGGGCCTGGAAGAAAGAGTAGGGGATTATTCTGATTGTCTATTGTTATCTTAGATTCAAGTGCCTAAATTAGCAATTCAATTGCAGACAGCCTAGAATCAAACCAAAAAAAAAGAAAAGAGACAGAAAAAAAAAGTAAAACCACATACAGAAGGGGGATATTCATAGTTAATTACCTGTCCCAGTACTGCTTTATTTACCGAGGTACCTCCTGGGGTATTATGTGCCCTCTAGATGCTCAATAAAGTCTTGTTGACTGAATGACTGACTAATTTATTAGTGTTTCTTAGTGGTAAAGTCTGCACTTCATCCACAGGTTTGCAAGAGGGAAAAAAAAACAACAAAAACCAAACCTGAGCTTTCTTGAGCTAAATAACTTTGCTCATACATTTTAACATTACCATCACTCTCCTATTACCCTGTCAGGTTCTTTTCAGTCATGAAGCAGAGCAGGTGTGACACTTTCAATCATTACACTCCTAGGGTGCATAATGCTCTTCACCTGATCTTGAGCTTCAATAAGGTTTAAATTGCTATGAAAGACAGATCTTTTGAGTATGGCTTTCTCCAGAGCTGTGACGGTAGGAAACCAGTTTCTTACCTGAGGTTTAACGGGTTCCAACTAATAAACACAGAAATCACGTAGCAGTGCAAAACCATTCTCATTAGGGAACCAGGCATATGGTACACAGTCATAATGTCAATAGACCAGGAGGTCGACAGACATATGGCCCAAAAAAAGTCTGAAAAACTGGCAAACCTCAAAGCAGCTAGAGGGGTGGGTTCATACCCTCTTCTCTTTTTCCCCCTCCCTGTTATAATACTGTCTCTTCCAACTGGGTCATAGGCAGTACTTTTGTCATAAGCATACAGAAAAGTATGCTGAGGCAAAGACTGGCTAGGTGACTTATTCAAGGTCATGCAGAAAGATGTTATAAAATTTGGAAAAGACTCAGGTCTAGTTCCTATTCCCTGGCAGTAGCTTCTAGGGAGAACTTCATTCTTATCGGTACAAAATGACCTGATTTTTTCTGTTGTCTTCATTTTTTCCTCCTGTATCCATGGAACAGGAGGCTATTATAACACAAAATAGGTAAGCCAAAACTGAAAGTAAGGAATTCAATTACTAAATTAGTAATATGTTTCAACAAACATTGGGAGCCCATTTAAAGGGTGGGACCATTCTACTAAAATGAATAATGAATAATTTATTAAAATAGTGAATAGGACTAAGCAGCACACTGATTTCGAACCAAATAAAATCATTTATTTATTTTGAGATTTTTTTAAAGAAATCAGCTAAAATTAATCTAACTTTAAAATTAATTTTATTACTCATTTTTAGAATGGCTACCTAACATAGTTAAGTAGAATACATGTTTTCATTCTTATATCCTGTTTCTTTTTTAACTTCTGATTTTCCTTTACATAAAAAGGTCATCCAGGGGGCAGCTAGGTAGCAGTGGATAAAGCACCAGCCCTGGATTCAGGAGTACCTGAGTTCAAATCCGGCCTCAGACACTTGACACTTACTAGCTCTGTGTGACCCTGGGCAAGTCACTTAACCCCCATTACCCTGCACCAAAAAAAAACAACAAAATAAAACAAAAAGGTCATCTGCCTAATTGATTCCTTTGTTGCTTTTCTTGTCCTTTATACTCTTCCCAATATTGTGTGTGTATATGTGTGTGTGTGTGGGGGGGGTAGGTGATAAGAGTAAGCATTCCTCTTTTCTACTGCTTTCTCTTTAAAAGTTTTTCCTCTTCTTCATTACTTCTAATTGTAAATGAGAAAATAGTGAACTTTAATGCAGGCATAAGAAAAAAAAATGCTCATTTCAACCAGCATTTCTGTTGATACTTTTCCCTACAAATTATTTAATTATCCTTAAGAGAAGCAGAAAGCATTGTGGAAAGATCACTGGACTAAGAAATGAGGACTGTTTTGTTTTTGTTTTTGTTTTTGTTTTCCTCAGCTTTACCATTAACCAAGTGGGTAACCTTAGGCAAGTCACTTCCCCACAGTGAATCCCAATAGCTTCATCTATAAAATCACAAACGTTCCATGTATTCCGGAGATTCTCATATTGCCAATTAGGGCCACATTTTCCTGGTATATAAATTTCAGTCACTGCCAAATGAATACTACCACAAGATAAGTGTAAAACATGTAAGAAAATCTTAAAAGTTTTGGAACTTTAGGAATTATTACAGGAAGGTCCCTAGTCAGTCCAGTCTAATCAGCCCCTGAATTATATGATCTTTCCTTTCTACCCTAGGAGAACAAAAGAAATGGAAAGAGAAATAAGCTCATCAACCCACTTATCCTTCCCCCTATCTCACAAAGAGCATTGTTACTAAGTAGCAGACGGATTCTAGTTCATTCCTACTTGGGCAAATAAAGCAAGTACCTGGAGACTGCTGTTCATTAGAATACATGCAAAATCAAAAGTTCATAATATGGATGAGGTCTCCCTATCCCACCCAGGCTGGAAATGCAATGGCCGATCTCGGGAACAATCCCGTTACTGTTTGGTTTTGGGAGTTTAACAAGCTCTGGTTCTCTGACCAGAAGGCCCCTCCTTTAGGCAGTCTAGTTCCCTGCCCCCAACCTTCATGCACCAACCCCCACTAAAACCTGCTCATCTCACTGGTACCAAACTTATTGTGTTCACCTGATCAATTTGACCTACTACATCTCAGAGTTCCTGAGCTCCAGATATCCATCAGCCTTGGCCTCCCAGGCTGCTACAGTCTGCTTAGAAGGCCCAATATCTATATATGACAGTAAAATTCATTTTTTTCCTAGGCATTTTCCAAAGTTGCTTAAATTGGAGAACTTGACCATGCTTGTTAATTTCTTTGTATTTACACTGAACAAATCTTATAATATGCACTCTTTTCACGTATTCTCAAAGTAATTTCTGCAATCCACAGCACATTTTTTTGGACTTAAATTAAAGGAAAGAAAAAATTATACCCAAGATATACACTCAAAAGGAAGAATAGACTATTAGCCCACTTATTAAATGAAGAAACAAAGCTATGCATATGTCATAAGACTCAATTAAAATATATTTGTGTATTATATAGACTATATATAATATTTATGCACACATACACATAATTTCTACTATCAATGCATATCTACAATGTTCTGGTTTGGATTTAGAAAGGGGAAATCCTATAAAATGTATCTAGTGTCCTACAATGTATTCAAAATCTTGGTAGATTTAATCTATTTTGAATTTACCTTTTTTTTTTCTTTTTGGTTATTTTCTATTTCATATCAGCAAACTTTGAACAAAGTGGTCTGTCATGCACTATTACTCAAACCTTGTGGACATAAGTAATGTTGATTCTGAGCCTGATCCCATTCAACAGGGTTTTTTGTTTGTTTGTGGTTTTCTTTTTTTTCTTTTCTTTTCTTTTCTTTTTTTGGTGAGGCATTTGGGGTTAAGTGACTTGCCCAGGGTCACACAGCTAGTGTTAAGTGTCTGAGGCTGGATTTGAACTTGGGTCCTCCTGAATCCAGGGCCGGTGCTTATCCACTGCGCCATCTAGCTGCCCCTGTGGTTTTCTTTTGTTTGTTATTGTTGTTCGTTTTACAAATGACCAAGATAATAAATGGCATAGAAGGGGGGGGGGTCATTAAATCTGCAGGCAACACTAACATGATAGAAAGGAATTAGGAAAACATCTTGTAAAGTACGGCTAGAATTGAACATAACCTTGAAGAAATTCTTACAAAAGACACAAGTACAAGATAGTATATCTAGGAAGAAATTGATGACACAGACACAATGGTGATGCAATCAGTTCTATCCGTTGAGGTGGGCATGGGTTAGCTATCTAATGCTGATTTTAGAAAAGCAAGCATGGTCTTCAGATGTTAGTTAAAGAAGATTCTCCCATTATAGTTTATGCTGAACTGAACAGAACTTTCCCAGGCTACTTCTTAGAAGAGTTGTACATGCTGATAATAATTTACCAGCATTGTTAAGGAAAGTAAAGGGAGAGCAGGAAAGAGAAGACCAAAGTGAAAGATCCTCCCAGCCTTTCCAGTTTGGTACAACCAGCCAGAGCTTATGCTCCATGAATATAGCCTTTGAGAATTGAAGAGTCACCTCCAGATCAAGATGGTCTATCAGAGTAGGGTTTTAGTGGAAGATTATAGAGCTTGAGCTAGAAAGTTCAGAGACAATTTGGTACAATTCCACCCCCCCCTCTCCATTTTACGGAAGAGTAAACTGATGTTCAGGGTGATCACATGACAACCAAAATTAAAAAGGTGTTAATTATCAGTGGCCACCGAATTTGAACACAAGTCCTCTGCCTCCAGATTTCATGCTCTTTCCAGTGTACCACAACACTTCCCTCTCTAGCAATGATTTATTATGCACCTATTATGTCCAAGACCTGTGTGATACTAAGTTTTTTCCAGCTTTGGTGTCCAAGGCAACTAAGAGGATGACTAATTTGCAGAACTGTTATAGCTCTGCATCAGCAGAGGACATTTTCTCACCAAACATTCCTTACATCAGTACAATAAAAGTTCAGGATGAAAACAAATAAACCAACAGTACTTAGAGAAAGGAGGGCCCTGCTCCCCTGTCCTATAGCTGTCTATACTCCGGATCCAGTTCACATCTCTGACAAGGAGGCATTCAGCCTCTACAAAAACCCAAATTGTCAGTGACGGGGGAACTCCATATCACTGAGACAGCCTGTTCCATTTTAGGCCTGTGCTAATTGTTAGGAAGTATTTCCTTTTTCTGATCCCACATCTACCTCCCTATAACTTTTATCTCCTAGTTCTAATTTTGACCTAAGACTCTGAAATCACAGGTGTGGAGTAATAGCAATAACAACAGAACAAGCTCTGGTGTTTGGTACAGGGAAGAGCCAAATGAAGCAGTCCCTGACCTCAAGGACCTACAAGGAAAAGTGAAACCAATAAAATGATTTTTACCTGAAGGTTAGAAAGGAAATTAACTGCTTCCTGTTTGTAAAATGCAGAATTCTAACGTTTCTATAGTGTTGTGAAAGGATCCCCTGTATTTAGGAAGGGTTAATAATCTCCGTATGTGTCTATTTTATGCTAAAGACATAATAGGAGGAAGGTGTGAATAGACCTTAATTCTATGGCTGGGAATAAATTAAATGAGGAAACAAAAGAATCTTTAATTATCATCAGGGGGCAAATAAAGGCGAGGTTGCTCTTTGGCTAGCACTCACTTTGGGAATTACAAAATATTCCTATGATAGGAAGCATTATGCAATAAAGAATAAAGATTGTTTCTGTACTAAGTTCATTATATTCGCTCTGACATAGTCACTGTCAAAAGAACTGCAGGATAATGACATCTCAAAGAACTTGTCTGCAGATTTTAAAATAAATTGTCATGTGTACTGGAAAATACTCAAGTGGGATATGTCCTGGTGTTCTACATAGCCAGGTAGGTGGCAGAGAGGGTGTTAATTTTTTTTTTTAATCTGATCCTTATTCAACTGAATCATACTGTTTCTTACTAATGCAGAGCTGATCTATTTTTAATCGAAAATTAACTCTCATTATCAAAGCCTAAAATAAGCAAGGAGCACAGCAAAACAATATATACCAAATATTTGTGCATTTTATTGTTACAATTAATATTCTCTGGTGCTGCTCCTTTATAGCCAATGGGAACGTTTGGTCCTTTTTATATTCCTGCAGTTTCTTTCCTTAGAAACCTCCTGACAGAATATCTTATCCATTATTTGTAACATGCAGACATTGTGCTTAGTACCTGACAAACGACATGGTACCTTCCCTTGGGGTTCACAATCTATACTGACATATATAAAATGGTCAAATATATCAGCTGAAAAAAAAATAGACAACTCTCAAAAGTGCAAAATCACTTCATACTGATAACTGGATTTAATTATGGGCACTATCGAAGCTCATCAGTGGCAGGAACTGAATCCTGTGTAAACCAATAGTCATTTGTCAGTTCAGCCTCAGGTGAGAAGCCTCCGTAAATGAAACATGTAAGCAAACTGGAAAATCCCTGACTGCTGCCTCTAGCTAGTTATAGGAAGGAATCTCACAGACCATTTCAGGGGTAAAAGGTTAGATCATAAAAGGCAGAATAATAGGTATATACAGCAAGTGACCTGCTCCTGCACCAGACTAGTCCCTTGATCTATGAAAGCAGCTCTAAAATCAATCTCAATCTTAGGAAAGATGTGGCATGAGTGATTTAATGCATTTTACAAAACTCTCTTTTTTTTTTTTTTTTTGCAGGGCAGTGAGGGTTAAGTGACTTGCCCAGGGTCACACAGCTAGTAAGTGTCAAGTGTCTGAGGCCAGATTTGAACTCAGGTACTCCTGAATACAGGGCCAGTGCTTTATCCACTGCGCCACCTAGCTGCCCAAAACTCTCTTCTTCAGCTATACTATGACCTCCAATCTTTTCACTCCTCAATTCTATCCCAGGCCATCTACCCTGTACTAGCCACTCTCTCCTCTACTCCCCAACTTGAACCCTTGGTGAACCAATTCAACTCTATACCAGTCCTCCTCTCTTGAAAGCCTAGTTCCCATATCAAGTCATCAATTATATTTAGCCAAGCCTTAGCCTTGGATCACTCCCACAATTCATCATCTTCCCTCTTAAATGTGTGCTGATGAACAAAGGTGTAGAAAATCACATAAGCATTAGGAACAGGTTCATGACAAATTTATGTTACACAACCTCAACTGGGCCCTCACAACTACATTACAATCCTTCTGCACCTGCCTTATCTACTCACTATCCTACTCTCTATAGCGACTCTCCCAAACCTTTTCAATCCTCCTCAAGCCTCCCCTCTCTCAGACAAGAGTCTTGACTAATTTCTCAGAAAAAAATGAGGCCATTCACTGTTAATTCCCTCTTCTCCCCTCTTCATCATTTCTGATCACTCAGATGCCTTTTGACACTTTCCCCTCCTTCCCCCCTATCTCACAGGATGAAGTGATCTTAGTCCCACCATTTTTTGATCTCCAGGGAAAAAAGGCTTTTTATTTGCTGTTCATACTAAGGGAACAGACCAATTCAAGGAGGCCAGTTTGAAACCTTGTGAGGAATGAAGCCTCCCACCCCTCCTTTCCATGATATCTTCTTAGGCTAATTACATCCCAAATTAGCAACAGTTTTAGAAGCTGCAATGCTCTAGCCAGGACTTTGAACGGCGCTAAATTTTGGTCCACTTTCCAGTGGCAAGCAGAAGCTCAATCTAGAAGTCCATCTTTTATCCTTGGGTCCCTTTTCTTATAGAAATGACTGCTGTTAGTTAATAGTCAGGACATTACTCTCAGGATTTCATGGTTTAGCTGGGGCTGGAGGTCACAACTTCTACACACCAGAAAAAGCAGAGGAGACAATTGTTTCAGGTGAAGAGAACCACAGGACTATATGACCTCTCTGGTTTGCCACTGAGGTCATAGGGAGTCTGGGCTTCATCCTCAGTGATCTCAGAGTATTCACTCTTTGACCATTCTCCAGGTTTAGGGTAGACTGTACGACTCAGGGCATTATCTTGCACTCAAAGGCCACTCCAGTTATAGGGCTCCTTTTGATATGTTCCATGCCAAAGTCCCTTTATCGCATAGGCTCACAGTCACAGCTCTTGGACTTTCTGGAGTTTGACATGGAGGATGTCTTCCTGTTCCACATGGTCTTTACTCTGGGATGTCACATGCTGGAGGAAGCCTTTGTGAGGAAGGAGGTCTCTAGACATTGACTAGAATGACTTGGGGGGGGGGGCTCCTGAGATGTGACATGGTGAGTCTGGGCTTCATTGCAATGAACACCATATGTAAATTCTATTGAGCATGTAGGGCAAAATTCTTCACATGTACAGTCTCTGGAGCGCCATAGCTCGTCTACAGCGTCATCACTTGCAAGAGGGATTATTTGTGGGCTGGTTGGTGTAAAGCATCACCGTTGAAAATAGCCCCCAGCCACCACACTTGGGCCTCAGCTCTGTTCTTTAACCAATGAACTGCTGTCCTTACCTTTTGCCAAGTGTAACCCCTCTACGTATTCGAGCGATAGCATTCTGTCCTGACTCCTCCAACAGATTGGTCCCTTTGCCATCTTTCACTTATTTTCACTCTTTCTCTCTCTATTGGCTCATTTTCTACTGTCTACAAACATGCCTGTGAATACCCTATCCTGAAAAATAACCCTCACTTATTTCTTCCATTTCCACTATATCCTCTTCCTCTCATAGCTAAAAAGGCTATCTATGATAAGGTGCTTCCACTTTCTCTCATCTCACTTTCTTCTTATCCCCTTACAATCTGACTTCTGACCGTATCATTCCACTGAAATTGCTCTCTCCAAAATCACTAATGATCTCTTAGTTGCCAAATCCAATAACCTTTTTTCAATCCTCATTCTACTTTACTCTTCTTCAGCCTTTGATACTGATGAGCACCCTCTGCTCCTTGATACTCTCTTCTCTCTAGGTTTTTGGGACATTTTCTCCTGGTTCTCCTCTTAACCTGATAGATCCTTCTCTGTCTCAATTGCTGGATCTTCTTACAGATCACTCCCTCCAACCATAAGTGTCCCTTGAGGTTTTGCCCTGGGCCCTCTTTTCTTCTCTCTCTGTACTACTTTTCTTGGTGATCTCATAAACTGACATGGATTTAATTACCAGCCCTATGCTGATGATTCTCAAATCTACCTGTCCTATCCCAAACTCTCTGATGACCTCCAATCTCACATCTCTGTCTTTCAGACATCTAAAACTGGGTATCCAATAGACAACTTCAACTCAATATGATCAAAATGGAACTCAGCTTTTCTCCCAAACCCTCCCCCTTCTCCCCCACATACTTTCCCTATTACCATAGAGGGAAACACCATCCTCTCATCCCTCAAGATTGCAACCTATGAATCATCCTGGATTCCTCAATATCTTTCACACACCCCCCCCCACCATATCCAATTTGTTGCTAAGACCTATTGATTTCACCTTTGCAACATCTCTCCTGCACATTCGCTTTCTTCTCTGACACCACCACCATTTGTACAGGCCATTATCTCCTCAAGCCTGGATTATTACAACAGTTTCCTGGTGAATCTGCCTGCCTTAAGTTTCTTTCCATGCCAATCTATCCTCCATTCAGCCACTAAAGTGATTTTCCTAAAGCACTGGTCAGATCATTTCATTCCTCCCCCTACTCAATTAACTCCAGTGGCTCCCTATTGCCTCTAGGACAAATACACAATGGCCTGTTTGGTATGACCTCCTGGCCATTCCACTCCATCTCTCTCCCAAACCCTCCCCCTTTCCCCCCCCCACACTCTTTCCCTATTACTGTAGAGGGAACCACCATCCTCTCATCCCTCAAGATTGCAACCTATGAATCATCCTGGATTCCTCAATATTTCTCACTGGGGGGGAGGCAGCATTTTCAGCATTTTCTCTGGTTGTCCCCCAGGTCTAGAAGGCTCTCATTCTTCTGCTCTGACTACTCACATCCATGGTTTTCTTTAACCCCTAACTAAAATCCCACATTCTACAAGAAGCCTTCCCAAACCCCTCTTAATTCCAATGCCTTCCCTCTAGTAATTATTTCCTATTTATTCTGTATATAGTTTGCTTTCTATATATTTGTTTGCATGTTGTCTCCCCCATTGGCCTGTAACCTCTTTGAAGGAAGGGACTATCTTTTGATTCTTTTTTTTAATATCCCCAGTGCTTAGCTTGCACATATTAGGTACTTAATGGTTATGTTCATTATTTGCTTCTTTGTTGCTCTTAGGGTGATCTTCAACTTCACTTCTCCAAAGACTGCAGTATTCTACAATTCAAAGCTAGTAAGAGTACTGATACTAAAAGGATATGCTTTCGTTTTAGGGAATAGCCTGGGATCATTAAATGAATTTTCAAAATTCCCAGTGGCAACTCAGCCCATGCTCCTATTCAAACCTGAGTCCAGCTCAAACTCTATTTGAAATATCGTTCACAGATGTATGCAATTATGGACAGGATGCACAGACTGCTCATCCAAAAGCAGATTATAGTCTGGGTGATAGGCATGCTTCATCCTATTTATTATTAGACTTATTCTTTTATGAAGAGTCAGGACAACTCTCAAGTGATTATGGATCTCATTTAGGAGGCTCAGAAAATATTCCAGCACTTTTGATGCAATCAGCACAGTATCATGTGCAAACAAAAATATCTAGAGGACCTCACTCTTTTTCAGGAATTTCTCTCCATCTTACACTCCATGCTGGTACTTACTAGTCTTCTCGTTCTCCATAGCAGCAGTAAGTACCTGTGCCAAACATATACCTCCCTGTCTCATGTCTTGTATGATGTTAATCACAGGTCACTGAACTAAGTTGTATCTCGTTATATCGTTCATGGATATCTTGTGTGATTTTGAAATTTGCAGGAAAGAAGCCTTGGAAGAAAAAAAGCCTTTAAGACAATATTTTACTCTACAGAACCATAGCTTTTAAAAAAAAAACAGTACATAGTAGGTACTCAATAAATGTCTGCTTAACTGAATTAGCTAGGCTGATTTTCAGACTTTTAAAAAAATCATGTTTTTTGTTTGTTCGTTTGTTTTGGTTTTTGGTTTTTGGTAGAATCTCCCAGAACTTTTTACAGTTTTGGAGAACTTGAAATTCACACTGGGTAGAAATTCTATGGAAGATTTATTCAAAGATTTGGGGAAAAATTGTACAAGATAAGAAAGTTAGATGAGATCTGGTTAAGAGTACCAATACCAATGAAGTGACACATACATAGAAAAAATTCAAAACATTTACAGTTTGCCTATGTGTTATTAGGCAATTCTGATATCAAACTTTTTATCTTGACTTTCTCATTAAGACATGTAACATGTACTTACATTTATCAACGTTAAAAACTCACCCAAATCTCTCCTTCTAGATAATACAGTAAGGAGAACTATTCAGACAGTAACACTTAATAATCTGTAATAATACTTCATTTAAGCCTAATTCAATGGCAACCAAGTTAATATCCTCTTTACAACTAGCTTATTTGATTACTAATGAAGACATTAGGATATAAAATTCAACAAATAATTACATAAAACCAGGATAAAAAGCTTACAGAATAGAGTATTTGCAGTATATTTCCTGCCTTTTATGTAGTTTTAGAAATAGTAGCAAGAATGTGATTGCTTATAAAAAAATTGAAATCACAAGACATGGGTTTTAATGTCTTGTCAAGTAAATTGCTGGAGATATTTTATGGTCCTGGGAATTCGTCTAACACAGATAAGTTCAGGTTTATTAATTCCTCATAAATCCAAGAACAATCTTTATGTGATGTTAGATACAAATATGATACTGATAAAATGCAGAAAATATAGCATTTGTATTGTTAAATACACCTTTTAATCTTTTCTGTTATTTTGTTATCCAAAGTTATCTTTACTTGTCTCACATCAGCGTGTAAGGGCAAGGAGGACATCTCACAATGAGAAAAGTTTCTGGAATCCAACAATTTAATGGAATTTATTAGAACCATAGATTTGATATAGGGTTTGTGAAGTGTATAGTAATGTATAATGTATCCTTCTCACTCTCATATAACAAACTTAAGATAACTGATTTTTGAGCTGGAAGGGGACTTAGAAGTTGTCCAGTACAATACCTTTATTCTGTAGATAAAGAAACTGGGGTCAAAGGGATTGAGCTGCTTAAGGTCACACAGATAAGTCTGCTGCAGAGCTGGGATTTGAACATTGGCCTCAAATTCAATGCCCTTTCTACCTTCTGCTCCTTTCTGAAGAAGATCAGCAAAGATCTGTTTTTCATAAATGGGCATTAAACTTTAAACCAATATCTAGTCATTCCTGCCTCTCCCTGACTGTGGCAAATTCCTTACAAAAACTTTGGTGTACTTAGTGTTTTAAAAATATTATATGTGCTGGACCTGTCATAATAATGCAAACAAATGTATTTCACAAATCAAGAGAATAATGCTGTTTAGGAAAGCCTTTGATGTATGAACTGAAGACAACGATAACATAGATCGATTTTTATTTTAAAATCTTTATCCTGTAGAAATGAACAATGACTCTTTCATGAATACTCCTGACTCTCACTAATCTCATGATGTGTAATAGACAGCCCAGAACTAGAATCAGATGACTTGAATTCCAGTTCTGGTTTTGTAACTATCCATGCGGTTTGTCATTTGACAAGGGAAGTCACTTGATGCCTTGCTTATTTGTAAAATGAAGACAAAAATAAATACTTGCACTACCTACCCATAAGGGTTGTTGTGAGGATCATATGAGATGACTTTAACAGCACTTTACAGCTGTAATGCATTACACATCTCACATCCACAAATGCAAGTTATGATCACTATAGTAATGCTGCTTCTGTTTAAAATAAGCATGGGGGCAGCTAGGTGGCACAATGGATAGAGCACCGGCCCTGGATTCAGGAGTACCCGAATTCAAATCTGGCCTCAGACACTTAACACTTACTAGCTGTGTGACCCTAGGCAAGTTACTTAACCCCAATTGCCTCACCAAAAAAATAAAAATTTAAAAATTAAAAAAAAATAAAAATAAGCATCAGTGTTTTAGCAGAGTACAATGCTAATCATTTGGATCAATTGTAACTTTATTTAAACTAACTGATTTTGCAGATTTTATTTATGCATGACCAAATGACACTTTGGGGCTGTGTCTGTACTCTTTGTGGAGTGGTGGGGAGAGTGGGGACCATGTTCTCTCTAGGATTATACATAGCTTTTCAAATAAGGAATCATCTATACAAACAATAAGCTTGAAATTTATATTGTTAGAATACCAGAGGATCGTACAATCATGCATTTAGCTCTGCTGCAATAAATGTCACAAATGGAAATAAAGTTAAATGGGTTAATTAGTCACTAGTGGCTATTTTAATTACTGTATTGGAAATCAGAGACAGATGCTAGAAGAATGCTCATTACAGGGTTTTCCCTAGTATAAAGTATGAATTACCTGTGCAATACTTCCATCTCTAAAGCTTTCCTATAACTGATTACATCTTTTTTTTAACCTTCCATGAGTAAATAGCAAAACTAATTAGCCTCACACTATTAAGTTAATGCACATTTATCTACAACAATTCAATTCTGACTGTGAAATAATCTTTCTAGACTATAATTACACTCTAGCTTAATTAACATAATTTCCACAGCACATATTTTAATAAAGAAGCTGCCATTATGGCTAGGTTTTCAATGTAGAGTATTCTAGGAATTAGTGCAAAGGGTACAAACATCTCCAAAGATACTCTTATTGTATTTTATTTTATTTTTGTAGGGCAATGAGGGTTAAGTGACTTGCCCAGGGTCACATAGCTAGTAAGTGTCAAGTGTCTGAGGCCGGATTTGGACTCAGGTCCTCCTGAATCCAAGGCTGGTGCTCTATCCCCTCCTCCAGCTAGCTGCCCGAAAGACACTTTTATAAACAAATAAAGATAAATAATATTATACGATCTTTTGATGAAATACTGTATCTGAAGGGGGAATATCTAGAAGATTAACGATATATTATTTATGACCAAGCAGAACACCTAAATAGTGTCTGTGTCTGATTAATCTCCTGTTCACCAGAGGCACAAGTAAAATTAGGGCTCACTAATGTGATATGAGGCAACAAGCAGTTTGACAAAGCTTCTTGTTTCTTGGGCTCCTGTATTGTCAGTTTCCAAAAGCCTGCTCTGAGAATGGTAAAATTAGTGGCAACTGGTTTTGAAAGGTTGTTGTCTCCAAGAGATAGCAATGTGTGAGGCAGACAGGCAGCTACGGTTGGGTGTCGCCAGTCATAATGAGCAAAGCTGTGAAAAGGAACTCCAAAATAATATTTAATTAACTCTAATGATGGCAGTTAAATAACCTGATACAATTTTTCTGTCTCACAAATAACTTGCACCAAAGGAAAGTTTTATTGGTGATGTGAGGGAGCCAAAAATCATAAAATACACCATTTATTCAACTGTGAAATGGTCAGTATTTTCCACATGACTTAACAGCAATATGTATCCTTTATCTGGGGAAACTAGGTGGTACAGTGGATGGAACACTGGACTTGGAGACAAGAAGACCTGAATTCAAATCCAGTCCTGGAGTCAGGAATACTAATCTTTGTGAGTTCAAATCTGGCTTCAGACACTTGCTGTATAAAGTGACTTGCAAGTCACTTCACACTATTTGTCTGAGTTTCCTCATCTATAAAATGAACTGGAGAAGGAAATGGCACACCCTCCAGTATCTGTACCAGGAAAACCCTAAATTGGGTCACAAATCATTGAACATGACTGAAAGTGACTGAACAACAACAAAACAACATATCCTTTATGAATGTAAAACCCAAAAATGTACCAGGGAAATGAACTAAATTATATGCTTCTCTTCTTGCTTTATCAGAATGGCTTATTTCCACAAAGTTTGAAATATGTGGGTTTCTTGCCATGATGTTTTTTCTTCCATCTGCTTTGTGTATTATACATTGTGGTACAATGGTGAGGAGGGGGATGGTGGATATGGGTTCAGACTCTGAATTTTCAACTTACTCCTTGAGTGACTTTTTATGAGCTACTTAATTTGGGAGGGAACCTCATTTTCCTCATAGGCAAATTAAGAAAGTTGGATAAGACATTCCTTCTGGTTCTAAATCTATTACCATATGATCTGGATCTTTAATCACTGCTGGGTAGAAAATGTAAAAAGCACTCGTCTTTCTATGAGGAAAACATGTTTAAGGATAGTAAAGGAGCCCTATTGGAATCAGGCTTGAACTAAAAACAAAAAGCACTGTTAAAACAACAAATACAACAACAACAAAAAATAAATAAAGGACCCAGCTGGATAAAAAAAAGGGATATCTGCCACTGGAAACTCCTTGGTTTCATTTGGAAAACACTGTTTATGAAAGGTGTATTTAAGGTCCTGATAAACAAGTCATCTTTCTAATAATAATTACAAACATAATATCCATTTATAATACATTCCTGAGAGCTGAAAATATTTAATCAACCTCAAATATTTATTTCTTTGTGGTTAATCATGTTACTTTTAAACTATTGAGGTTAAAAAAAAAGACTGAACTTAGATCCCTTTGTCAGTGCTCCCATCTAAGAAAAAATAATTACAAAGGACATTCTAGACACACTTATGACTTCTCTGACTACATTTAAAGTGAAATTAAATCATTACTATTTAAATAGCATACAACAAAAACCTTATTCGCAAAATTCCAATTTATGTTTACATAGCCAAGAACTTTTTTGTTCCATTATTATTTAAATGAATTGAACAGATATCAGTAAAACATTAGGTCAGTATTTTTGTTGTTTTAAAAATCACATAAAGATTCTTATACCAGTAGATAATTGCACCGAAACCTCTTTAGAGATACTCATAGGGCCCTATTTAAGGCATGAGCAAACAGAAACAACTATAGATATGTTCACAGGGAAAACTGAGAGATAAATTTCTAGAAAGGTCCTTGAGAAGGCTCTCAGGTTTGCCTGATGTGAGATGAATCCATAACTCTCAATTTGTTTCATGTTTTTGTGTGTGCATGTGTATGGTGTTATTTAAAATGCAATAAATAATATGCAAACCCAGAAATTTATCCCCTCAAATTCATAGAACACTATTTATTGTATTTCTTTCAAGCCCTTGAAAATTTTTTCCATGAGTTTTACTGCAAGGTATTTTTGTTGTTGTTGTTGTTGTTCACAAATCTGGAGTAATTTTCATTTAAATCACACTTAATTTTTAATAAAATAAAAATAGTAAAAATATAAAAAGCATCTACTTGGGTCATAGTTGAAAAAAATACAATAGTTACAGTCTTTCTAGATTGTCCTAAAATGTTTAAATTATGATGCTAATGGTTAACTTGGCTGACTAGTCATTCAACAGTATTTGCATAATGTCTTGGCTTCAGTTTCCATTATACAACAAAACATATATAGTTCATTATGGCATAATAAATGACCATTCAAATTGGCTTTTAAACTTTTAATAGTTTTATAAAACCATTGCTCTACCATGGAAGCAATTACTAAATATGAAAACCACTTTTATGACATATGCTTGGCATAAATGTAAATACTTACAAAAAAGGTGACTTGTTTTGAAAATGTTGACAGAGCTGCCCTCTAGGCTTGCACATTGGTACCCTGTAGAATGATTTTTAGATGAGTAAGCCCTCCCCCTCTGAACACTTAGCATAGTAAATATTATTTGCATATATATAATAAATCAGGAAGCTAGAACTTGTCTTTAAAACATATAAATTTACTCAATATGTGAATGCATGGCATAAATTATTATTGGTTAGATGTTCTAAAACTCAGGGCTTGAAATTATTTCAACAGGCAACTAGCCTTATGAATACTGATTATACAAAATTGTCCTAAAAATACCAAGGTGTGCCTCTAACCTCTTTGTTTAAAATACTTCTATTTGGTCAATTCAATCTTAGACACAAGCAAAAATTTCATGTGATCATTTTGAACCTTCCAGCTGTAGTCCTGATCTCATTGCTGTGAGTTCAGTACAATTCAGATTCCTCTGGAAAGATGTATCCCATTGTTTTAGTTTTTCCCAGAGGTGAGTGCAACAGGCTTTCTACATCAAAATCTGTTCAATACCTCGGAGTTACCATGAGAGGAAACAAAATATTAACTCTATAAAAAGTGAATGGAGGGGCAGCTAGGTGGCGCAGTGGATAGAGCACCAGCCCTGGAGTTAGGAGGACCTGAGTTCAAATCCAGCCTCAGACACTTAACACTTACTAGCTGTGTGACCCTAGGCAAGTCACTTAACCCCCATTGCCTCACCAAAAAAAAAAAAATGGAGTGGGGCAGCTAGGTGGCACAGTGGATAAAGCACCGGACCTGGATTCAGAAGGACCTGAGTTCAAATCTGGCCTCAGACACTTGACACTTACCAGCTGTGTGACCCTGGGCAAGTCACCTAACCCCCTCTGCCCCATAAAAAAGCAGAAAAAAAAGTGAATGGAAAATTGTTAAAGGGCCCTCCATTCCCCTCCTAGCTCTGCTTCCAGCTCTCAGGACTTTTCTACCATCCCTCCAATGCATTTTCTTTTTTTTTGGTGTGGCAATGAGGGTTAAATGACTTGCCCAGGGTCACACAGCTAGTAAGTGTCAAGTATGTGAGGCCGGATTTGAACTCAGATCCTCCTGAATCCAGGGCCGATGCTTTATCCACTAAGCCATCTAGCTGCCCGCTCCAATGCATTTTCACAGAGCCTCACCTAGGGTTTCTCACCTTGGACTCTCTCTCTACTTCTCTTCAGACTCACTGCTGAATTCCTCCCAGGGTTTCCATTTTGAGGAGTGGAGAAATATCGCCATCCTCCTTAACTCTCCCAGCTTTGCCTCTGCCTCTGAATTTTGCCACCATGCTTCCAAGTAGGTAATTTCTCCTCCCCTTAACCCATCACTTTAAGATCCCTGTAGTGTGTTGTCTTCCTCCATTCAAATGTAGGCCCTTTGAAGAAAAGGATTGTATTTTTGTTTAGACGGTGCCTGGCATACAGTAAGTGCTTAATAAATGCTTGCTGCCTGCCTGGAGGGTTTTCCCTAGGTAGCATTATTATGATTGTTTAAGCTCACTGCCTTGGTATTAGAGACAACGGATTTCCATTGTTTGGTGTCTTCTGGAGAGTGAAATAAATTATTTTAAGAATTTACATCCAAGAAACAAATCCTTGTGCTTGAAGTTAAACAGGACCTCCTGTTTGGGCACTGACATAGTTTCTGCTTGCTAGGAGACTATAAAAAAGAGACAAGGAGGTTCTTGAATTGTTCCTTAAGTGAATATAGCATTGTCCTTGAGGATTTTGATTTAAGTTTATAGTTTCCTTCTTTTTTTATGTTGTCTTACTCTTGAATTAAGATGCAATACAATAGGTTCAACCAATATTAAAATCTGAAGACAAAAAGGTCTAGGTCTGAAGGAGGCATGGAGTACAGATAATACCTTGTATCCCTGTCAATTAAAACACTGAGAGGGTGATGTGGGGAACTGAAGATAAAAGGTCCAAAGCAAAACACTATATGTTATAAAGATGCTACCACTGAGTCATCATTTGCAAACTCCTATCTGTTCTGTTAATCACCTACAGACATTGGTGCTTAAGAATGGTATGAGCTATTGGCATAGGGGCTCTCAAAGGTCTGGAGGGAACATGCCCTTTGTGGAAGATAACAGTAGCATGCATGTTTGGGGAGGGTTCACCAGGCAGCCAGTATCTTGTTCTCTAACTTAATATCAAGACTCACTTAACTATTCCATATCCTTGAGTAAATATTAACAGGATACATGAGTTGTATGTGGGGGTATTTTTTCACTACTTTGGAAAGGCTGTAGGCACACCCAACACAGTCCAAATAATGGTGAAGGAACATGGACAACATCCCCATTCTGACTCTAGGTAACTAGTTCCTTAATCCACTATAGACATTAAAATAAAATAAAGAAATGAGAGCTCCTACTGAGCTATGGGACCCTTTCCATCAAGACAACATTATGGGAAAATATATCAATTTCTAGAATACATTCTAAATGGTCATTTGGAGATCATATCTTTAAAGATTCATTATAACAGTGTAACTATTGAAGCTTTTTTTTTCTAATAAAATCCTTGCCTTAATTTTTTAAACCTACCATTACCTCACAAAAAGGGCAGTTTCAAAATTTTGTATAAATAAGGACTGAATCACTTTTGACCATACTACTCTTATGTGCTCATTGCACCAACCTTCTGGGATTCATCTGACCTATGGTAAATAATTTCTTAATTCTGACAATTTTACAGTCACCTGTTACCATAGATGCACCTGTTATCACAGAAGTAATTGTCTATTTGATGCTTACTATGTTTTTGTCAAAGTCCTGTATCACCCATCCCCTTTTTAGAAAAAAAGTATACTGCTGTTTAACATCTCAAATGATCACTTAAGTAGTCAATCAATAAATATCAAGTTGATCGAGTGATTATCAGTTCACTAAGTATGGCATTATTTGAAAGTAAACAGTTCATTGAATGCTTAACCCCTAGCTATGGGACCTTTGACATTAGGAGTCACAGGCTTTTGATTAGAACTCCATCTCTAATACTATGTAGTCTTAGACAAGCCAACCTCTTTGCGATTCTGTTCCTCATCTACAAAATTGGGTGTTTGGGCTAGATGACCTTAAATTCCCTACCAGCTCTAATTTGGTGTTTCTCAGATCGGTGACTTGATTGCAGGAATTGCTTCAATGTGGGTGGCTATGTCAACTTGACTCAGGAAATCCTTCCCAACCACAGCCAGCTGGACATCAGATTTAGCAAAATATACTAAAGTTTATGATTTTCAATTTTTATCATAGATCCCAAACCGATTGTAATCGAACACTTTGTAAAAATATATTTGGGCAGGGGGGTAGCTAGGTGGCACAGTGGATAAAGCACCAGCCTTGGATTCAGGAGTACCTGCGTTCACATCTGGCCTCAGATACTTGACACTTACTACCTGGGTGACCCTGGGCAAGTCACTTAACCCCCACTGCCCCGCAAAAAAAGTATATTTGGGCAAACTATCCATTGTTATACTCTATTTAGGAATAAATATTTAAATTATACTTTCAAATAAATAAAATTGATAGCCTCTCATGCAGTCACATTAAGAGGATGAAAACATTGATTAATCGCCTACTCTGTGACATGTAATCTTTTAAGCACTTTCCAAATGTTATCTAGTGATCTTCACAACAAACTTGGGAAGTAGGGGATGTTATTATCCTCCTTTTACAGGTGATGAAATTGAGGCAGGCTGATTAAGTGAATTACACAGGGTCACACAGCTAATAAGCATCTGTGGCCACATTTGAACATAGGTCTTTCTGACTCCTTAGCTTAGCAGTCTCCTTATTGTGACACATGGCTGCCTTTAAATATAAAATACTCATGGATAGGAGTGTGATATGATTGTGACATATCAGTCCATTGATGCCCAGGGCCAGAAGTAATTAATGGATGTGACTAACTAGGTTTGCATTCCTTTCTGTTGCACCTAGGTATTTCCAGAAGCTGTTTACTACATAATAACCTTCCTTACTAGATGAATAACATTCTGTGATCACCCTCACATGCTTTTGACAAAGAAAAAAATGTTTCTATGCTTTTTTCCCTTCTAAAGATCCATAAGTTTAAAGGAAAATTAGGTTCTTAATTAAATGTTTCTACTTTCTCCATTCAGGTCAGAATTACCAAAGAGAGCTAGGTAATATTGGAGTGGGAACAATCTTTTAAACAAGTTTATTTGTAAAACAAGTCAAGTGTGTATTTCAACTGCCAGAGCTAGTGAATGTTGAATAAATGCCACTCCTGTGCCCTGACATTATTGATAAACTGTACTATTAAACAAGCATGTGCATATTACATTTTAAAAATCCTAATTTGTTTCAGTTTGACATGACATAGTACATTTCAGCTCCCTCTCTGTAAAAGGATATTTTCAACAGGGAAAAAAAAAAGGTTTTAAGTTAATCTGAATCCTGACACACAGAGAGTTTCCCTGAGAGGTTTTGGTTACTTTAAATATTACAATATTAACATGTATCAAGGATGGAAATAAAATTTTAGTGATTATACTGGCTTACTGATATATTTTTGATGTTCTTTTATTAATATAAATTTATTTACCTTGCTTCCTCTAACCTCATATTCCTTGTATTAGCTTTATAGTCAGGTGCAAATTGTTTGTAAAAATTTATTTTATTGTTTTTGTTTTCCTGTCTCCACTAACTATTCATCATTCATTTCCATATCTACTGTATTACAACAAAGAACCATTTTAATAAGGATTTTAAAAGTTAAGTGTGGATAGTATTTTCAATTTTTGTCATATCCTTACTTGTTTTACACCTGATTTCCTTAAATAAAAGCATAGTAACTTATAAAGTTACTTTAATACCCTGTTCCCATTAACTACAAACTTGATTACATGATCTGTGCTTGCTCAATAAATGTTCACTGAATTTAATATGACCACCTTATAAAACCAGCCCTAGAGTCTACTCCTATAGTTATAGACTTAAGGTATACATTTATAAAATTATCACAGCCTAAGTTATATAGAACCTGGTGCAGTGATATTTTAAATGATACATTTTTTTAAAATTTGTTTTTTGAAGAAAGGATCAAACAATAACAAGTGACTAAACATTCCCTTATCGCTAGAGGGTAGACATAGTTGAAGACTTTTTATCTTTGGATCAGAACTAATTAAAAAGAAAATCATAATCTTGTAGAAATGCCCTCTGTGTTTATGTGTGTGTGTGTGATAGCATTACATATAATACTATTTTGCCTTTACCAAAAAAGTATAATAATTCTTTCTGGCTCTAACTTTCCATTATGGAAAGTACTGAGTATCACTGAAGCAAATAAAATGAACAAGGCAATTTTTAGGGACAGAAGATGAGGAATATTTCATATTATTTGATATATGCAATTACTGAAGGTGTAATTTAGCTGTTGATCATGCAACACATGTTCAAAAAGTCCACTGAATTCACTGGTATCAAAGTCAAAAAGAAATAGCAGCTACTAACCAATATATGGATCCCTGCTGGCCACACATTGAGTTTTAAAATTCAGTAGCTATTGTTTTACATTTTTATTTATTTTTTAAAGTATTTTCCATATACATTTTAATCTGGTTCCCAGCTGCACTCAACAGTGTTGAGCCCTGTGTGATATGTTTGAAACCTCTGATCTAATTCATTAAGATGATTTTAGGCTGAATTGTTACTCCCCAGATTTCTTCAATTGTTCTTACAATAATGGGATTTGAAAGTTTGAAAGGATCATCCAGTTAAATCTCATTAATTTACATAAGAGGAAATTTAAAGGGTGTAAGGGAAGAGAACATTTTTTTTTTCAGTGCTTACTAGTGGCCAGGCACTGTGCTACACCCTGAGGATACAAGTAGCAAGACACTTCCCTCCCTTAAGAACTTTATGTTCTGTTGGGAGAAACAGCACATAAAGGTAGGCTAAAAAGAAGTGGGGGAGAGGATAACCACTTGGGACATTATGAGGAGACTGGAAGAATCAAAGAGGCTTGGACCTAGTAAGATGAGATGAAAAGTCATCTAGCATAGCCAGGGCATCCAGGGATGGAGAAGGAAGTGACTGGGCCATGCACAGGTAATGAATGGCTTAACCAAAACTAGAATGGAGGTCTCTTGACACCTAAATCAGTGTCTTTTCCAACCAACCCACCTTCCTAAACACTTTTATTTGTGAACTACTAAGCTTTTGTATATGGGAGAAAAATAAATTTGAGATAACTAGATTCAAATTTTTATATGACTTCTCAACAAACAAATTGCCATTAGGGTATATCCACTGGAAGTAAACAATGTTGAAACAAATTATTTTGCATGAAAGAAATTGTATTTTATGGAAAGGCAAATTCTAGTGATAAGAATATGCAAAAAAGCATTTTATTTTAAATCTAATTTAACTGTGATTTTATCATCTAAACTAGATTAAAATATTTGATTTTTTAAAATCTTACTTAGCCCTTCATAATTTGGAAAATATCCCAAACATTCTAAAATTATAATACCATTAAGTTATAAGACATTCAAGATCATTGTCATCACCTTTGAATAGTCCTATAAATATAATATTATGCAATTATAAAAGATGTGCCTATAAAGCAAAACCAAATTATCTACATATTTAGAAATACTTTTCTATAATTTAAAAAAATAATTAATATTTTCTTTTTCTTATATAACTATGGTATTCCTTGTGTCCCTCCCAGAGAGCTATCCTATATGACAAATAATACATTTTAGAGGAGAAAAAAGAGTCAGCATGACACCAAGAAAAGTCCAAAAACATGTGCAAATGTGTGTCACCTGTGAACCTCTCACCTCCTTGTATGGTTAGGTTGGGGGTGTATGCTCATCCACTTGATCTTTATAATTTTGTTACATTTACTTATAATTTTTTGGTTCACTCCCAAGTTTTTCCTTGGAAAAGTGATTATTTTAACCAGAAAAATACATTTCAAAGAATACAATTGTTTCCTATTTTGGGTTTGTCTTTACTTTCAAAATTTTGGAAAATAAGAGATTTCAAAACTGTCATTTTAACTAAGATAAGGGAATGACTAGGATTTACTTCTTCTTCTTCCTCTTTGTTTTTTTCAGGGCAATGAGGGTTAAGTGACTCACCCAGGATCACACAGCTAGTAAGTGTCAAGTGTCTGAGGCCGAATTTGAACTCAGTTCCTCCTGAATTCAGGGCCAGTGCTTTATTCACTGTGCCATCTAGCTGCCCCCGTCTATGATTTACTTCTTTGTTGTTTTCAGATTTTGCAATTTGCTTCTTGAATAAAGAGTAAAAACTTGATTTGGATAAACACAATTGTTTATTTCCTTTTCTTAAATGTTTTCCAAATGAATTGTAGAATAGCTATTAGTTCTAGTCACCCAAAGGAATAGCTATCAGTGTTACTGGGAAATGCTAAAGAAATAAAATTAAGTCCCCTATAATTTCACACTAAGCTCAATTGTGCTTTCATAGACACTAATAACTTTTGTTGACTCTCTGTTACATCCCCACATAGTCCATTCTAAAGTTTTCTACAGTTCTTAAATCTCAACATAACTTGTGCCTAATTCATTCTTGACAAGTGACTGTTGAACAAAGATTTAGTTTGATATCAAGTACCTTCTACCATCCTGGATTTCTCTATTTTCTCCTCTATATAATTTTTTATTACTATCCTCAGATCTTTTTGAGTTCAATGTAGTATATCTTCATATACTTGTATGGCCACCATTTCTTTAGCTAGCACTTTAAAGTTTTCAAGCCACTTTACAAATCTTATTTTATCCTCACAAAAACCTGTGAGGTTAGGAGTTGTTGTTGTTGTTGTTGTTGTTGTTTTGCTGGGCAATGAGGGTTAAGTGACTTGCCCATGGTCGCACAGCTAGGAAGTGTCAATTGTCTGAGACTAGATTTGAACTCAGGTCCTCCTGAATCCAGGGCCAGTGCTCTATCCACTGCGCCACCTAGCTGCCCCCAAGGTTAGAAGTTCTTATCCTCATTTTACAGAAGGAGAAACTGAGGCTGATAGAGGTTAAATAGTTTATCCAGGATCACTCAGCTATTAAGTGCCTTAGACCTGATCTGAATGAACTCAGGTGTTAATGATGCCAAGGCCAATGCTCTAACCACTGCACCACCCAGCTGATGAAAAGTAAGAATACTGGGTTGAAGTCCTGTTCTTGTCATTCACTACCTGTAGGACTATAGGAAACATATTTCACTTTGTAGTAGAAAGGGAATAATACTGGATATGGAATCAGGGGAAGCTGGGTGATGGGTAATCCTCCTCGTCTTTGTTGCTTTGTTGCTTTGTTGCTTTCCTCCTTGTCTTCATTCTCCTCTTTCACTTCAATTGCTTTTACAATTCTGTGCTCTCATCAATGTGGATACTCCCTACCATGGTGCAGAATCTATATATGGTGCACATCTATACTGTCTCATCCTGTGAGACTTGTTCATGCCCTTCCATAAATTACCCACAAGTGACTGATGTGCCTTCTCCCTGTTTCTCCCAGGTAGGAACAAGGAAGCAATCTTTCCATTTTGTAAACTTCCAGAGCACTTTATTTGTATCTTTCTTTATATCATTATATTCAAGGCCCTGTGATCAGAAGGACTAAAAAAAGTGAATCAGAAACTCTCTGAGGTCCACATATATCCTGCACTGGCATTCTATGACACTGTATAATCTCAACTTTACAAATTAATGTTTTACTTCTCAAAGTGGGAAAATATATAGCAGCCCATGAACTAAAATGTATCAGATGATACTGCAATTATATTCAGAAATTTGTAATGCAAGTGCATAATCAAATGCCATTGGTGGGGAGGGCGGATAAAAAAAAAAGCCTAAATAGGCTTCTTGAGTTTCCCCTACTCATTTTTTATACTGGAGTTAGACAGAAAGCCCATGGGCAAATAAAAGCAACACAGTGGGCTAGAATTCATTATCTTATCTAGACATACCAAGTCCTTGTTTCTGAGACTGGAAGCAATAGAAACTGGGAATGAGAAATTTCCAATGATTTGAATTAATAAAAGAAATTTCTGCACTCAGAAAAACTACTCCACTGATGGCTAGTTAATTATTCAATGGGTTCTTTAGGGCAAATTTTCTTAAACTGTGGGTCATGACCCCATGTGGGGTCACGGGAATGAATGTGGGGGTCATGAACAATTTGGCAGTAAATGTTTGATTTTTATACCAATTTTATATACCTATAAATCCAGGGTCACGTAAAAATTTCTTGGGTGAAAAGGAGTCATGAGTGGAAAAAGTTTAAGAAACCTTGCTTTAGGGCACAAAACATAGCTCATCCTGTCTAGCTTGAAATACTTTTGAGTACATTCTCTATGCCAGATTAGATATCTGACATCTGAGGATCAGCACAGATAAATTCAGAGACCCACATCATGATGTTGGACATAGGGATGGTGAATTTTTTCAGCCCAGTGGCTCACATTGACCACTTACTAAGTTGTAGAGAATTGTAGATGGAATATTATTATCACCAAAACCATCTATCCTTAAACACTGAAACATAATCCTGTCCTCCTGAATCATCGTTCTAAGTCTAAGGGGACTGCCATTTTCTGAAATGGAAATTCTAACCTAGAATTCTGTATACGTGACCTACCCTGGATCCACAAACTTTGTCTTCTTTAAAAGAGTCTATTACTCTCACTCAGCTCATTCTCTGCCCTCATGAAATTTGGGGAATTAAAAAAAAATCTTTTAAAAGTCTTGCCTCAGATAGAGTGGACGAAAAGTCATGAGGGAAACATGCTAAACATGGCCAAAGAATAAAAAGACTAGAAAAGACAAAATTTTTAGCAAGGAACATGTCATTTGTTAATTAACATGGCATATGTGTTCACAACACACAGTAAAAAGGAAACTGGGTTTGAATCCTTGCTTTGCCATTTACTATATTAATGATATTTAGTCATAAAGATCCAGTGTGGTGTAGTGGATAGAGAATTGGTCTTAAATATGGGAAGACCTGAGTTCAAGTCACCCCTCTGATGCATTCTGGCTATGTGACCCTGGCAAGTCACTTAAATCTCTTAGGTTCTAGACCAGAGACGTCAAATACTCTTAAATCAGATTAAAATGTGATTGGGAAATAATTAATAAAATAAAAATACAAAAAGACATAGATAATGTAAATATGTGTTTTAATAAGTCATTATATGGCTGTCAGGGATCATTGTACATAGTTTTGTTTTCTGTTTGAGTTTGACTCTGTAGAAATTTATTTTGATTTGGGGACCCTACCTTTGGGCTGAGATTAGAAAGCCTTAGGCCCTCAGGGTGTCTTCTGTGTGGGAGGGGCTAGTGCCCCTCCCCCTCTGCTTCAGCTGAGCCAAAAAAAGCCATGTGGGCTGACATGCCAGGTCAGACAGCTGGGGGAGAAAGCCCCAGTTCCCTCTGCCCTGAGCAGAGCTATCTGAGAGATCCCGGGCTCGTCCAGGCCGGGCTTTGGTGCAGCCTGTGTTGAGGCACGTGATGCTCGAGTGTCTCCCCAGCCCCAGCCAGCCCCAGCCGCAGCCCTGGATGACGGATTAGCTTGGGGTCTGTAGGGGCGCAATAAGCCTTGAGGTTTGAGTGGAGAAAAGGAAGATATATATATAGACCTGGGAGTTAGACAGCAGGGGAGCTGACAAGAGAACTGGAGGCTGGCGGACAAGATTAAGGGGGCTGACAAGATTAGAGGGGAGGCAAAGGTGGCAGAGGGCAGACTGATGGAGCAGACAGACAGACAGAACAAGAGGCAGCAGAGAGCACAGAAGCGGTCAGCACAGGGTACAGGTTGGAGAAAGCAAAGATTAAGAGAACAGAAGGACACTGGATCAGTAGAATAACAGAAGGAGAAGTCAGTGAGAGAGAAACACCGGAGTTCAGCCGTGGCAGCCTGGAGAGGAAAGTTAGATGCAGGGATAGACAAAGTTAAAGGCCCTCTGAGTTAGAATAAAGGACCTGAGCAGTGAAAGTAGAACATACCCTAAGGCAAGAGGCAGCAATGGCCCTTTTTGTATTAAAAAAGTTCCAGGTGCAAAATGTGGAAATAGACCACAGTCAGGCTGTACATTTTATTTCCCTGTATTCATAATTTTAAATTGTATCTCATAAATAAACTCTGCTTTGATTATTTAGTTAAGAGGCTTCTTAATCCTTTGCTTATCAATTTGGGAGCAGTGTGGAGAATTTTAAACGACCCATACTAAGTTAATAGCAATTGGATAGCCAGTTAGTCAAAAGTCCCCAGATTAGTCCTCCAGTCAGATTAGTCCCCCCAAATTAGGCAAGCAAGTCAAAATATTTCTACATTTGAATGGCGACCACGAAGAGATTTACGGCCCAATGATAATTTTTCTAAACCTATCATTTTTCATATAATCATAATTTTTCATATAAGTCCAATTATATTTTTTCAGACTAATTTTTCTAGCTAATAATAATTTTTTTTTTTACAACTCCATTGCTCTATACAACTAAGACTCCAAGTTTCAGAGAATGTAATAACCTGAATTGGCGTAGGGGAATTTACTCATCTGGGAATTTCTTATCCCAGTAAAATCACAAGTCTAGTACCTATCCCTATAATCTTGGATATGCTATACAAACTTTTGAAGCTTCAGTGTCCTCACCTGTAAAATAGATAGGTTAGATTTGGGCAATTTCTAAGGTCCTTTTCATCTCTAAATCTAAGATCCCATGTTAAGTTGCCAGAGAGACTCAGAATTAATGAAAATTCCTACTATCAAAAAACTGTATCTTACAATGGTGTGGCTATAAAATCCTGCAGGGTCTATTATAACTAAGAGCCCCTATGGAGTATGATGAGACAAAAACATTAAAGGTTACAGTAATGAGGGGACAGGAGTTAGCATATATAAGGCTAAAGATTATTACTTCTAGGGAGATAACATTTCTGGGCAAAAAGCAGGAAACCTGAAGGGCTGGGTATGTTTAGCGTGAAGCAGAGAAGACGCACGGGCCACAAGATAGTTATCAGCAGGTATTTGAAGGAATGCCATACAGAAACAGGATTAGATTTGTTCTATTTGTCACAAGAAGGCAGGCCCAGAATTGATAGGCAGAAGTTACTGAAAGGAAAACTTAGGCTAGTTGTTAGTAAAACCTTGCTAGCACTTAGAGCTGTCCAAAAGTGAATGGCAGTTTCAGGAGTGGGTGGGGTCACCTTCATTGGAGGTCTTCAGGCAGAAGCTTGTTTTAGTAAGGATTCCTTTCATGTATGGGTTGTGCTGGATGGCCCCTGAAGACCCCTCTAACTTTTCAATTCTGCATTAAGGGATTCAGCAGATAAAACTATAGGGAGGCAAAGTGGCCACATAATTATTCAAAGGACAAAGTAGGTAAACAGAGACACTGGCCTCTGCTCATAAGCAGGCTCGAGGTCATTTAAAAAGAATGTGAATTTATCAATTTGATTTCTTTGGCAGAGAAACAGTAATCAGGCTCTTCTGAGACCTAGATTTTGGGGTCAGTTTGTTCCCCTTGAATAGCATGAGTTTAAATGTGGACAGCTCTCCAAGGCTGCTTTTTGTTGTTGTTGTTGTTGTTGTTGTTTTATTTGTTTTTTGGTTTCTTTGGTTTGCTGAAAAGGCTCTCTCCTGGGCTCAACTTCCCACAGAATTTGTATTGAACATGTCCTTTGCACTTACCATGTTCAGTTTTATATCAAAGCTATTTGTGTAAAAGCCATTTCCCCAATTACAGGTTAATCTCTTCTAGGAAAGGACTGTTCCTTATTTCATCTTTGTAACGGTGGCACTTAACCTGAAGCTTCACACACAGCAGGTGCTTAATAATTTTTTGAACTGAATTAAATAGAATTGGGAGCATTAGGGAGCAAAATGCTATCTCATCCAAAGGAAAGGGAAAAAAGAGACCACCCTACTTCAAATCTCCTTTTCTTCCTCCTTCCTCATTCTTAATCATCATCTTTTTTTTTTTCCATTTCACCCTCCCTTCTCATTTTCATCATTCTTCCTCTACTTTTTCCTATATGCTGAGAGTTGAAAAACCATAAACCACGAAAATCTGGAATGGATTCTTGTTCCTCTAATATTATATCTACCTATGGTATCAAAGCTTCTGACAACAAAGTTTGGCATTGTAATGTACCATCTTTATTTATAAATTTTTCTATAATTTGTGGGCTTATGATCTCAGGACATGGGAGGTGGTTGTTATTTGTAGTCAAAATAATATCTTGCTTTGGATCTTTTTCATAATTGCCATTTAGGAATCATCATATTTTATTATATAAATGAAAGTGGTTCTGTTTGGAATCTATGTGAAGGAAAGCTGCTACAGAAATCATCAGAAACTCATACATGCTGCAAATGAGATGCTTAGATTGTATAGTCAGCAGGTATTGAGCAAATTGAATAACAGCAATATGGAAAGCAAAATTAAACCTGCTACTGTTGTGCAGGTTTATAATATCTATATGCCTGCAATGTCCTCCTAGGGTACAACATTTCAAAACACAATTATTTAAAAAAATATGTTCAGAAATTAGTGCGTGCAAAGATTATTTAACAAAGGTTTTTATATATCCTTTCCCATATCAACTGATAATTATAAAATTCATTCAATGATCAGATTGAGAATGACTTTACCCATACAGGGAACTGGCATATGAGGAAATTCCCTCGACCAATGCAAGTTTATATCTTTTCAGTGCCAGGACTTGAACCCAGGTTTTCCTGGTTCTGAGGCCAGCTCTCTATCCATTATACCCTATGACTTCAAAATTTGATTAAATTTGGCAAATTTATGGTTTGTAGTTCATATAAGTAGATAAATGAGCCAGAAACAAATTTAATGCTTAAAACTTACAAGGTGGTGTTATGTTTCATTGCTTTATACATATTAATGAATCACTGTAACATCTTTTATGATAGGCAATTAATATAATCTTTCATATGCAAACTGAGCAATTGGGGCAGGCATTTCAAATGACATGAAACATGAGAAACTAGTATTAAAACTAGTTAATATACAGACAAGCATATATGTATATATCTCCTTTTTTCTCAGACCTCCCTTTAAAAAAATAATTTTACAGCCCAGCCAAATGTCATGTTTGTTCTTTACTCTCTCAAGCCAGAGTCAGATCGCTCACAATGAAGGTGATGTGGAAGATTATTATAATTTGGACTTTATTTACACCTTAACAATGAACTCATTTGATACATCCTAAAAACATTCAAATTATTGCTTTTATTTATTTTGTCACTTCAAGATTGGGGAGCTCTAAATATTTATTAATGTTTTTTTATAAAGTTCTTCAAGAACTTTGAGAGTTTTGTAAGGACGAACCACTTTTTCTGGATTGGTCATGGCAGTCAGGTCCTTGCTATGTGATGTGCTTTTTGAACCTTTATGGTACAAAGTGTGGTTAAGCCAAACTAGCTCTTCAATGTCCTCTTCAATTGAAGCACAGAGGATAAAAAGGAGGAAAATCAATATCTGCCACATGGAAAATGACAAGATCAGTTACATCCAGAGGCGTGTCCAAGCACATCAACATAGAGGAAGGAGCATTAGCTTTGAAGTCAGAAGAGTTGATTTCAAATTCTGGCCTTGCTCATTACTATTTGAATGGCTCTGAACAAGTCACTCCCTTCTCTAGGCCTCAAGTTACTCATTTGTGAAATGATGGATTGGACTAAATGCATTCTAAGATCACTTCTAGTTTTAAATCCTAAGATCCTATCAATACACAATTGTCAACTTTTAAGTGATTTCTAGAAAAGGGCATAAGGAACTGTAAATAAAAAAAAACCCAACTTATATGTAGGCTAAGCTAAATCTTGTGGAAAACTAATATAATTTAAAATTTTGGGGACAGGTAGGTGGTGCAGTGGATAAAGCACCAGTCCTGGATTCAGGAGGACCTGAGTTCAAAACTGGCCTCAGACACTTGACACTTACTAACTGTGTGACCCTGGGCAAGTCACTTAACCCTCATTACCCTGCCCCCCCAAAAAAAAATTATGGGAAAGGGACATATACAATCAACAGTAATGCCAGAATAGGCTGTTTCCCTTCCATAAGATTAACACTTATGCAAACTAAGAACAGAAAAAGGACTAAATCTGATTCTTCTGTCTGCATAGTTTGTTGTTGTTGTTTTGTTTTGCAGGGCAATGAGGGTTAAATGACTTGCCCAGGGTCACACAGTTGGTTGAGTGTCAAATGTCCGAGGCTAGATTTGAACTCAGGCCCTCCTGAATTCAAGGCTAGTGCTTTATCCACTGCGCCACCTAGCTGCCCCCTGCCTGTGCAGTTTTTAATGTAGTCTTCAAGAATTTAATCATGAGGATGAAAGCTGCTGCACAGGTCAAATTACATAATTCTGACTTAAGCTGTTTATGCTAAATTCAGAGTGTAAGACAAGTACAAGTACCTCACTCTGCCTCAATCACATTTATCTCAAATGCACGTGACAGTAATTCAGGATTCTGACTTGACCTTATCATTTTGGGCCACATCTTTGGCAGGTGAGCAACTAGCTAACCAAAAGGGACTTTCCATATATACATCAATGCTGATATTCCAAAAGGATATTATAATTTCAATATACTGATACCTGTGTCCAGTTGCTAGAAAGGCTAGATTAGTAGAGATTATGATATGAAATTTCAGAATTTTATTCCACAATTGTCGGGACAGTGATGAGTCAAAGTACACTTCTACAATGTTAGAAGATTTTCAATTTTTACATGGGTCAAGGAGCAGCTATGTCTACCTCACATTTCTTGGGAATTTAGGGGAGGCAATAGTAGAGAGAAAGCATGATGTAGTGGATAAACTAAGATCTTGGTAACTGATTCAATCACTTCCTGGCATATAGAGGAAGAAGAAATGGAGGGAGTCTCAGATTTTATATTCTTGGGCTCAAAGATCACTGCACATGGCAACTGCAGCCATGAACTTAAAAGATGCTTGCTCCTTGGAAGGACAGCTATGATAAATCTGGACAGTATACTAAAAAGCAGAGCTATCACCTTGCTGACAAAGGCCCGTATAGTTAAAACTGTGGTTTTTCCAGTAGCAATGTATGGCTGTAAGAGTTTTATTATAAGGAAAGCTGAGCACCACAGAATCTGTGCTTTCCAATTGTGGTGCTGCAAAAGACTTTTGAGGGTCCCTGCTGTCCCAAATCATTCCATCCATGCTTAAAGAAATTTATTCGGATTATTTACTGGAGGGTCAAATACCAAAGCTGAACCTTTAATACTTTGGCCACATAATGAGAAGATAGAACTCACTGGAAAAGACCCTGATATTGGGAAAGATTGAAGGTAAAAAGATGAGGGAACAGCAGAGGATGAACTGGATGGATAGTGTCATGGAAGCAATGCACATGCGCTTGGAAAGACTTCAGGGAACAGTGGAGGAGAAAAGGTCCACGGGCTCATGAAGAGTTGCATACAACTCAGCAGCAGCAGCAAGGCAAGTCAGTTAAATTTATCTTTCAGTTCTCTTCTAGGCAGCTTTCTAAGTTTACCGGTTTCTGAGCAGACACAGACCTGCATTAGTACTGAGGAGGAGTTTCCTCACAAGAAGTTTCCTATACTAATGAAAACATAGGTTAAATCTTAATTTTTTTTTTTTGGACTGTGCAGTGGGGGTTAAGTGACTTGCCCAGGGTCACACAGCAAGTAAGTGTCAAGTGTCTGAGGCCAGATTTGAACTCAGGTCCTCCTGAATCCAGGGCTGGTGCTTTATCCATTGCTCCACCTAGCTGCCCCAGCATAGGTTATATCTTAAAAAGTAAAATCGGCAAAAAACTCAGACTGCATCTTCTCATTGATTCAATGGACTAGGGCTCCAGTGTAATTGGAAGAGGGGAAAGAGGAGGATTTTACACATAAGAGATCGGTGGACAAGTTTATTTGAATCGCAGAGGTAGAAGAAGGCAACCTGATATACAGGAACTCTTATTAATCCAGTTTATCTGGAATATCAGATTATTTGAAGGGGAGCATTTTTTTAAAGTTTGGAATTAGATTTAGGAAGTGCTAAAATTTCTGGCAACAGGGAACCACTGATTGCTTTAGAGAAGGAGGGTGACATGATCAAAACTGATCACTTTGCTTACTTTGACAGCTGTGTAAATAATAGACTAGAAAAAGAATAATCTTGGTGAGGGGTGAAGAAATACTGAACTAGGGTGGTTGCTATGTGACTGGAGAGGAATTAACTCAAGGGGTATTATGGAGGTACAATTAGCAGGACATGGGAACTGATTTGATATGGAGTGTGAGGGACGGGCAGGAGTCAAAGAGTTCTGAGGTTGCAATTTTGGGTGACTGGAAGAATGATACCATAGTCAGTCAGTACCATAGTCAGATATACATAAATTGGGAAGAGAAGCAGGATTGAATTGAACCAAATTGGTTTTGAATGTGTGGTCTACAATTTAGCTCATTTCTTTCAATCAGTTTAAATTATTTTGTTACAACTATTTCTCTAGTAATCTTGTTTCTTTGTAATTTGTAAATTATTCCTAGTATCATTAATTTTCATGGTAGCTTGCATTGGCAGATTCAAAGCTTTGGGAAGTATTTTGACTGGTTGATGAACGTTACAGATGCTATCTGCAAGATACTATAGGGATCCCAGTTATCAGGAGAGCACATCCAACAGATTATCAGGCATCAGGCACAGGCTCAAACGCAGCAATAACATAATTACCTCATGATGAGCTTTTATTATAAACCCTTTTTTACCTTTGCGATTATAAACCCTTGATAACTGCTCTTTGCATGCTTTCAAATAGCAAAGAAAAAGACAAAACAGAAAAACTAACCCTAGTTGAACAATCAGAAGTGAGATGAATGAGTTGCTAAAGACAGATTCCATATTAACTTCCACAGTGCAGAATTACATCGACATCCCTGTTGTCCTCTAATTTAAACCCCATAGAATTTACATAATGTATTTATATAAATTATAAATTTACAATTCATATTTAAACTTTAATGTAGATTTAAAATCATTACTGTTTTCAATTTGAATCTAACAAAAATAGCTCTCAGGAAATGCTTGAAGTATAGAAGCATTCTTCCAAACAGAGCACTGGCATTTATATAGGGCAGAGATTTAGAACTGAAAGAGAAATCTCATCCAAGCCCTTCAGTTTCTCAATGAGGAAATTGATGCAGGTAGTAAATGGCAGAGCAAGGATTCAAACCTAGGTCTTCTGATTCCAAATCCATTGCTCTTTTAACTATTCCATGTTTGATGACTTAAGACAGGCAAAAGACGTGAGAAAGAGGAGGAGAAGGATATGAAGAAAAGAGAGTAATAGAAGGAATGCAAGTAATAGAATAGAGAGGGCATGGGAGATGGAAGAAGGTAGACAGCTGTAAGGAGACAGAGTAAAGGGGTACACCACTGTACCCATAAGAAAACATGCAGACAATATCACATCTATAGACACCCACAGGACACCGAACAGCCCTCAGCGATTTCTGGCTTCCTCCAGCTTCCTGTTATTTCCCTTCTTTTGTACCTTAATGATGTTTCAGGTGTAGGTTGCAGCTCTCAAGTCCCTTGTCCCACAGTGCACCCTCCTCAGCACCAGTGTTGCTCTGTGTGCCATAAGCATTGCAATTAACAGAAGCTATTCGCTGTCATAGCTTTTCCTCTGCCATATCCTACATTTCCAGTCTTCTCACACCTTCTTCCCCTACATGTACATTTCGATCTAGTGACACTGGCTTGGTGGTGGACAAGACATACCATCTCTTGCCTCCAGGCATTTTCTTTGGCTGTCCCCCATGCCTGGAATGTACTCTGACTACTGATCTCTCTGGCTTCCTTTTAAGTTTCAACTAAAATCTTACCAGTTACAGGAAGACTTCCTTAACCCCCTTAATTCCAGTGCCTTCTCTGTTAATTATTTCCCATTTATTCTGTATATAGCTTGCTTTGTATGTATTTGCATGTTTTCCCCCCTATTAGATTGTAAACTCCTTGAAAGCAAGGACTGGCTTTTGCCTCTTTTTCTTTTTCTTTCCTTCTTCTTTTTTTTTTTTTTTTTGGTGAGGCAGTTGGAGTTAAGTGACTTGCCCAGGGTCACACAGCTAGTAAGTGTCAAGTGTCTGAGGCCGGATTTGAACTCAGGTCCTCCTGATTCTAGGGCCAGTGCTCTATCCACTGTGCCACCTAGCTGCCCCTTGCCTCTCTTTTTCTATCCCCAGCAGTTAGCACAGTTCCTGGCACATTATAAGCACTTAATAAATGTTTATTGATTGACTGATAGTCTCTTCCTACTCAGCTTTCAGCTAGCATCACTGCTCAGCCTATAACTCCACAGCAAGGGAGTTGCCTTCTTTCCAGATGAGCTGAGAGCACAGTGGATTAAAGACTGGAGGCAAGAAATCAAATGTCCTAGGACTTAGTGCAGATAGGTAGCCTGGGAATCAGGGCAGGCCCTAGGCCCTAAGGCAAGCTTTTGACCTACATAGCATGTACACATGCATGCATTCATTCATTCACTTTTTTCTCAGAGACCTTGGGAGGGAGAGAGGACACATTAAATTTCCCAGGTTTTAACTATAAACTCACTCCTTATCCTCACCCCAGCTATCAGCCTATGGCTAAGTACTACAGTTCTAATCAGCCTCTGCATCATTTGTAGTCCCTCAAGCCATGGCCATAGTGATCAATGTCTGTTCCCAATATATTCTCAAGCCAACAACTCTGTGCCTCCTCACTCACTCTCAGCAGGGGCATTTTTCTTCTCCATTGTGGAAGAATATTAAAAGTCTCCTTTTTACTTTCTCTAGAAATAGTAAGAGATTTTATTACTCTAGACTTTTTGCTTTAGGAAAGTGAGAACAGAATAGGGCCTTCCTTAAGAATGGAATAATTTGGGGGCAGCTAGGTGGCACAGTGGATAAAGCACCAACCCTGGATTCAGGAGGACCTGTGTTCAAATTTGACCTCAGACACTTGACACTTATTAGTTGTGTGACCCTGGGCAAGTCACTTAACTCCCATTGCCCCACCAAAATAAAAAAAGAAGAATGGAATAAGTCATTGGTCCTCTTCAAGAATGAAGGACAAACCATAAACAACAACAAAGTAAGGATGATAACCACATTTAATTCCTGAAATGCCTGATGCCATGAAAAGGGTGATTGCTCTTTTTAAACTCAAGGTTAAGATATTGATCACAGGAAGGATCTCTTAAGGAAAAGTGATCCAGAATGGAAATGAATGATGGCTATTCTGGAATGGTAGCCCAAACTATATTTAAACAATTATCATTTTTCCACCTTTTTTCAAGATTCCTATAAATTTGTTTTGTTTTATTTTGATTTGGGTTTTTTGTGAGGCAATTGGGCTTAAGTTACTTGCCCAGGGTCACACAGCTAGTATTAAATGTCTGAGGCCGGATTTGAACTCAGGTCCTCCTGACTCTAGGGCCAGTGCTCTATCCACTGCGCCACCTAGCTGCCCCAAGATTCCTATAAATGTTACCTGAAATATTCTTGCAGCAGAAGGTCATGCTGGAGGTCATGGGGGTGTAGAGGAGAATGATAAACATGATTCCCGGGAGTTTGGGAGAAACTTCTCCCATGGTAAAGAAACCTTTGAAGACAAAGAAATAGAACTTTGGGGGTTATGTCAATAAGAGGCCTTCAGGCATTCATCTCCTTACTGGATGTACCTGGATGAGCCAGATTGATTCTATCTTGAAGGCAATCTGGACTATTACAGAAATTACTAACTAGAAAAATGTATTTTCCCACAGGAAGAATTCCAACTGAAATTCATCAACTGATCTTCATCAATTCTTGTGACTCTGGGATTTCAGATCCCCTTCTTCCACATTTCCTTTTTGCCATGGGGAACGCAACTGATTGGCTGGGTAAAATGGGACTAGAAAACTATAAAAACCTAATTTGTAAAAACAAACAAACAAACAAAAAACCTAATTTGGATCCTAAGAAGTTGAATCTGTTACCAGCTTGAATGGTCTTACTTTAATGCACTAATAAATGTATAAATGTATATATATATATATATATATTTTATCAAATTGGCTACTCACTTTTTGATCCGTAGTCTTGCAGATTTCAGGGCCATGGGCTTTCATGGAACCCTCAGTCTAGGACACTCTCACAGCTGTAGACTATGTCTACTACATTTTTTGCTCTCTTTAGACTAGAAATGTCTTGGGTCCACCTCAGGACAGGTACTCCTCGGTGTGGAGCATCAGAGAACAACAGAATTTGAGATTTACCCATCTAGTTCATGTAACACATAAAAGAATCCCCACTAAAACATTATAATGTTTTATTATAATTATAAAACAGGTTATAATGAAGCCTGTGCTTCAAGACCTAAAAGAAAGAGGACCCTAACTTTTATCAAGCCAGCCCATTCCGTGTTTAAATAGTTCTCATTATTATGAAATTTATACTGATACCTACACCAAATTTGCCTCTTTGCAACTTTAACCCCTTGGGACAAATGGAGTAAGTGTGGTGCCTTCTCCACGGAATAGTCCTTCAAATACTTGAAGATGGCTACCATGCCCCCATCATTTCTTCTTCATGCACAGTTCAGCTGGTTCTCGAAACATAGGGATTCATGACTCTTCATATTCTGTTAGCCCTCTGCTGGGCACTTCCTAGGTTGTCACTGTCATTATCCTACCATAGTTTCTTCTTAGGTAGACCGTTATAGGCCTTCTAACTCTTCTTCTTTCCTGGCAGTATTCAAATTCTAATCTTTTCAATACATCTACCTTCAGTAAATCTTTAGTGGCTTTCTAGCACTTACCAAGAAAATATAATTTCCCTTCCATTATTCAAGACCCATTACAATTCTTCCTCTGACCCACATTTCCAGTTTCTTTTTCTCATATATGCTTCGTGGTACAGCCAAAGTGAACAATTTACTCACTATGTCTAGTTATCCCTCTGCTGTCTTCTGCAACTCAGCTTATGTGCACAATATCTGCCATGCTTGGAATGGACTCTTGCCCATTTCCATCTGATGTAATCTATGTTCTTTTAAGACCTAATATGGTAACATTTCCTCCTTTAGGTCTTTCCCAGATCAAACTGGTATATGCCTCAAAATTTTGCAATGCTTTGCCTGGATCTCTTCTTTGCACACATAATCACCCATTGACCACAATTATTTGTGCATATATTCCCCACTCCCACATTAGAGCTGAAAGTTTCTTGAAAATAGTAAATTGTGTTACCGAAATCTGTAGTACCTAACTTTATATTATGATGTCCTAGCACAATGCTATACACACAAAAAAATTTTGAATAAATTAAAAAAAATTAATTTGTCTTATCATCAGTCCTGGCCACCCAAAGGATCATTGCAAATAACATTCTACAGTCACTGATTTAGCAGATAAGGTCATATTAAAGATTTCCAACTGTTTGTAGTAGGATTTTACTTATTCAGTTTATAGTTAAGGACAGGGAGAGTTGGGGGGGGGGAAGAATCTACATATACTGCCCTTTGCTGGTAATCATTAATCTTAGATAGAGAAATGTAAAGTTTTCTATTTCAAGTATAATTCCAAAGGAATTTCCTTGATTTGTATTTGGTTTTTAAAACTGAGGAAAATTTATCTTCTAAGAATATTTTGGCCAATATATAAATAAGTAGAAAGATAATATTGTAGGACTTAAGATGTTGGATTAGGACTGAATGATATCTGTCTATGGGAAAGATAAGAATAATATTATTTTCTTGTGTGGTTGGGACAATAATTACTGTAGAAAAATATATTTTCAACCATATTGTTTGTTAACCTAAGGGCAATCAGAGCCTAATAGTTCTATCATAGTGTGTTCTCTTTCTCACTTCCCCTTTCTTTCTCTCTGTATATGCACACATTCCCATTTTTTATTCTTTAGCCTAGAATACAAAGACCTTCAACAATCTGAAATCTATTGACCTTCCCAGTGTTCTTTTCCTTGAATTCTACACACACACACACACACACACACACACACACACACACACACACAATTTTCCATTTCAGCTAAATAAGTTTATTTGTCATCCTTCAAGCATGCCTTAGATTTTACCACCTTGTTTTTCCTCATGAATTCCTTCCACCTCAAATATTATCCTCTTTTGCATTCTTTACCTGTCAAGATCCTCTTTATTATTCAAGGCCAAGCTCAAATACTACCTCCTTCAATATACTTCATCTGATTATCAAAGACAGTAAAGATTTCAACCAAGATGATAAAGGGATTGGAAAGCATGATATACAAAGATTAGTGTTTAACCTTCTAATTTGGCAATGACCAGCAGAGACTATAAAGAATTATTTTTAATTCTTAGATTATTTGCAAATATTTAGCCTTTTTTAATGTTAACGTGTGATATTTATCCAATTACCAAAGTGGTAAGCTATTGGAGAAGCTAAACCACATTCATATTAACATTTTCATTGTTAGTGGAAAAAAAGAGGTGTTAAGTTACAGCTAAGTGGAAGAACAGGTTATAGGTTATTTTAAGAGAGGGGAATGGGGAATTAGCAGAGTTGATTTTACTGCATAATCCAAAGGAACAAGAAATAATTTCATGGGAAATTTAAGTCATCTCACCTTGCTATGCTCACACAATCATTAGAAAACACACCACCATATTGTAGCTTACATGCCAATTCATTCTACAGAGGGTAGAGAAGTAACAGAATTCCTTGAAGAATTTTATAAGATCCTCTAAATTCTCTCTCTCTCTCTCTCTATATATATATGTGTGTGTGTGTGTGTGTGTGTGTATGTGTGTGTGTGTGTGTGTGTATGTATTTGATAATTTCAACATAAAGGAGGCCTCAAGGGAAGCTTGAAAAGTATAGTTTAAGATTAATAAATGAAAAAAGCTTGAAGACTAAACAGAACCCAACAACTGGCTATCACAAGTACCTCGACAAAATTGTCAGAAGGCACTCAGCCTGGTTAGCACTTTAACTATCATTGAAAATGAAAATATCCCATCTGTTTAGTCAGATTATCAAGGAGTTAGATAAAAGTAAAGAATCAATACTAATTCAGAAGAATGAACATGCAAAAACAATGGTTACTATAGTAGCTCTATCCTGAGCTATTTAAACATGCCACCAGCTTGAAAAATTAGTAGTTATCTAGAAGTAAAGGCATTCACTATAATCATTTATTACAGAACTTTAACTACTGTTAGTAAAGTAAATTAATACCCCAAGACTGAAAGAGTCTAGGAAGCTTATTTGCTTAACAAACTACTTGTCAAATGGAGAGATCTGACCACCAAGAGCAATGAAATTGTATTATAAGTGAATTTGTAAAACATTACCCAAGAAGATAATGGGAATTTATAAGAAATATAAATCCACAAACAAAAAATAGCACCTGAGGAGAAAATGAGCTTGCAGATGGTTCGGCAAAAAATTCAACTAAGTCAGGGCCAAATGTCAATGAGAAAAGAACAAGAAAAAGATGTAAAATGGAAACTCCCAGTGTTTTTATGGTGTCCAATGCCCATAAAAGATGATTTTGGCATCTCCTCATTGGGAGATTCCAGCATCTGATATACCTAAAAAAAAGATATTTGTGATTGAAATGATCAAATGTTAAAAACTCTTCAGGGATAAGTTTTTAAGATATTTTAACCAGGGGAGATTTCAAAAGAATGGAAACAATCATAGATGTTACTTTTACCAAAAAGGTAAACCAAAAAGAAAACCTTATCAGTTTCCAACCTTTGCATCTATTTTCTCGTTTTAATGGAATGGTCTACATACACATCACAGTTACTCTTGATGACAACTTTAGAAGGGAACAGGCAATTTACATATAATTTTAAGCAACAGACAATAACTTCACAATCACATAAGTGAATAAGAAAATTATTTCATTGTATTTTTGTTTGTTGTTAATCAAAAGGACATTTTACTATGTAGAAAGAAACATAGCTTCAGTCTTTCTTCAAATGCTAACCTGATAATACAGTTTATAAGAGATGTATGGGGGCAGCTAGGTGGCACAGTGGATAGAGCACAGGCCCTGGATTCAGGAGGACCTGAGTTCAAATGTGACCTCAGACACTTAACACTTAACTAGCTGTGTGACCCTGGGCAAGTCACTTAACCCCAATTGCCTCACAGAGAGAGAGAGAGAGAGAGAGAGAAATAAGGCATAATTTTGTTATAAGAAGAACACATCAGAAATTTAAAAGCCTTTAGAAGATTATCTTATTAGTATAAGCTGTTTTGGATTTGTATCTCCATTACATGGTACAGTGCCTGGTACATAGTAGGTGCCTAATAAATGCCTATTGGTTGGTTGATTATATAAATTCATAGTCATGTTCACATTTAGTCAAGAAGCATTTATGTGCAATATCCTATAAACACCCTGAAGGGGAAAGTAATTCCCAACAAGTAGGAATTAAGGTAAAGTAAAAATCCAATTTTCACCGAGGGAGATCCATTTTCTTTTCTTTTCTCTTTTAGTATTTAATTTATAACTTTCCAACTTCCATTAAAAAAAATCTTTCCAAACCATTTATCCCATTTATTAACTCTTTTAGAGAGAGACATTTTTCAGTAAGATATAATCCTTTCCTTCACAGAAATTATAGTCTAGTAGGGAAATCAGACAGAAACAAACCCAGATAAATATAATACAGTTTTACAGGAAAAAAATTTTTTTTTAAATTACAACATGAAATCTGTGGAAGAAGACTAAGTGATAAGACAAGACTCTTCCAAATGAGATTACTGTATTTTTTTTCAGAGATTTCTGAGTATCAACATCAAATAAATCATAAAATATGGAGTCAGATCAACTCAGGGCAAAGAAAGAGACATCTATTTTTTGGAGAAAATCAATGTAGTCATTTATATTGCTTGCTGATGCATATGTGTTACAAGGATTTTCTTTTTCATTTCCCTAAGTGAGAGGAAAAGGCAAGAGGGAGAGAAATTTGTTCATTGAAAATTAAAGTGAATTTAATTTAAACATAAAATAGGGAGTCATTATGGAGGATACAACAGACAAAATTCAAAGAGAAAAAAGATTCCCTATTAATGGTAAAATTCTTCTGATAGTCTTATTCTCCATTGGCAATGTCCCTATTGCACTAAGCCCTGAAATACTACATAAACTTTTCAAAGAAATTCATAATGAATCATATAAGACCAGCCTTATCATCAACACAAGAACACAAACTAGGTGAAAGACATATATTGCCCATATTATAACATGCAGGTAGATAGACAATTTAAGTTAGTACTTCAGTATCTATGTCTAGGTCAGGCACTGCAGATTGGAACTGAATTCATAAGAGAATTGAATTAGAAGATATCAGACTGCATAACATTTGGGAAACAGTATAAGACATCCAATTTGACCAACCTGTCAGTACCACAAAAGCCCATGTTTTAGTAATAATATTCTTCCTATGATGCTATATTGCTGTAAATCATGACCATGGAACAACCAAACTTGTAGGTGATGTGAAAGGCAACATAAAGATGCCAAGTAGGGTTAAGTAGGCCTGTGGTGGGTAGTTGATATCTCATCCTCTCATAATAATCCGTTTATCTTGGAGCAGATCTCTGTGTTAGTATAATGAAAATTTCCATTTTATTTTCTCCTTAACAAACAGAGAAGATGAGCAAATCCTACATTATAAAACATGAACTAGGATTTCCTGTGTGTGGAGTTTGCTTCTCAGATTTTTTTGCATTTAAAAAATTCTTTAAAAAATGGAACTTCAAACATAATAAAAAGAAATATTCTGTTTTTTAATAATTTTGGTGAATTTACTATTATTCTCAGGTTCTTTCATGTTGCATTTGTCAACCATACTCTATTTTCAACTTCAATTTAGCTTTTGCTCAGACTTGAAAAGAGGCAAGTCAAATTTTGTTTGTGTAATTGTGTCTACTTTCTCTGTAGAATAAGAGGATATTAAATTCTTTCCCTCAAAGCAATCTTAAGAAAAAGAAACAAACACAAAAAACACTAAGAAAATATAATATGTTAGAAGTAAAACTACTTAAATCGGGGAAAATACAATTATCCATCCTTTAGAATCAAATTCGTGTGTTTCGTAACTCAATGTAAACAGTATATAAAATCAGAGTTTGTACTCTCAACTTGTGCAAAAATTAGGCTCTTGTTCAACAAATCATGCACATGAAAGGCGATAGAGGGTAATGCATAGAAAGCTAACTTCAAATCAGGAATATCTAGGTGCAAGTCCTTCTGACACATATTGGTGGTTTGACCCTGGTGACTGCTCTCAACCTATCAATGCCTCAGACAATTTTAAGACAAATTACAAGGGAAGGTGCCAATCTTCTTTGGTAGAAGGAGTTAATTCACTAGGGAATTTTTTTCCTACATCAATAAAATAATAGGGGAAGTGTAAAAATAAAAATTAAACATGGAAATTACAAATTACTATTAAATCTAATCCAGAGAGAAAGAGAATACAATTAAGAAAAGAAAATTCTGCCGCATTGTATCAAAAACATTTCTGTTATGTGCCAAGGAAACTTATTGAAATAACATTAATATACAAACATTAATTCAACAACCTTTTTAAAAGTCTGCAGTATGGGGGCAACTAGGTGGCACAGTGGATAAAGCACCGGTCCTGGATTCAGGAGGACCTGAGTTCAAATATGACCTCTGATACTTGACATTTACTACCTGTGTGACCCTGGGCAAGTCACTTAACCCTCATTGCCCTGAAAAAAAAAGAAAACAAAAACAAAAAGTCTGCAGTATGTACAGTTCTGTAGTAAATGCTAGGTAAAAAAAAAAAATTCTCCTTTTTTTTGGTGGGGGCAATGAATAAGACAGGGTCCTTACCCTCTTGGAACCATATTTAGATGACTCATAATATTTCACAGTAATTGCTCTGGGTACATGCAAAAAACCCCAACAACAACAACCAAAAAAAAAAAAAAAACAAAACCCATGACACGTGCAGCCTGAAGGAAAAATTAATTACCAAAGACTAGAAAATAAAGTTTTATGGAGGAAGATGTATTTAAGGGATTTTAAGGTATAGATAGAAATTCAGTAGGTAAACAGACACCCATACAATCCTTTAAGTTATAATTATATTTTGTTACTTTTTCTAATTAAAGAAACTATTTTATATATTGCATATATTTGTGAATGATGTTATATCAGAGAACCAAAAGAACCAAGAAATATAATTGTCTTTAACTGATGTCAATTCTTTCCATACATGAGGAAAAGAATCAATACATTTAGGATAATGGAGTGAGTTGGAAAGTTTTGTAAGGAAGGGGAATGAAACAAGCACCTATATGTCAGGCCTCATGCTAAATGCTTTACAAATGTTATCCTATTTAATCCTGACAATAGTCCTGAGAGGTAAGTACTATTATAACGCCCATTTTACAACCGAGGAAACTGAGACAGACAAAGGTTAAGTGACTTACACAGGGTCATACACGTCCAAATACTCAGGTCTTCCCGACTTCAGACCCAATGCTCTACCCATTGTGACATCTATCAGTTCTTTTGCTTTTGGGTAGTCATAATTGTTGATCCTTTAGTTTATAAGTAATCATGTTAAATTTTTCTTTCCAAACACCTCAGAGAACTGTTCTGACCTAAAGGGTGTCCAAAAAATTTCAGTGTATTTTTAAATCTTTAATAGTTTAAAAAGCTATTAATAGCTTTTATTTTTACTTTATAAAAATATATGTATGTATGTGTGTATATACATAATAGGACAAATAGTGAATTTTCTAATAAACCTTAAGATTTAAAGTATCAAGAGTTAGCTCATAGAAAACATGAAAATCATAGTCTTTAAAACTGAATCATATCTTAAATTATCCTCTAATTTGTAGGGAACAATAAATGAATGGTGGTCAGAGTAAGCGAAAACAACTGAGCATTTTCTCTTTCTCAAATTCTCTTAATTTCCATCTCACAAAGCAATGTTAATTTTTTTCCTTCTCTCTATTAAAAATATACTTAGACATATTACTTAGGAAAAGACATAGTAAAACTTGCTTTTGCTCAAGGTAAGTGAAATTCCTGTCAGGATAGAGGTGTTTCTCAGAGACATTTATTTTTAGAGTGTTTTTAAAATGCTGTTTGCTGAAGTATAATTGCATTCTTCCTAAGAAGGCAGCCTGAATAACTTGTTACTGGTGTGACAGCTACCTAATGCAAGAATCTTTTTTATATTCTTATCTCACACCAAAGGGGGCTCAGCATTTCCCATTGCTTCTTTCTTTCTTTACAAATTCCCTACCCTGATTGAAGCGATGGAAAAGTAGGTTCTAGGACTGTATTAAACATTCTGATTTGTGTTTAAGGAATTTTAAAAATAATACTCATTTCAACATTTAGATGTGCCAAATAATCCAAATAAAAAGAAAATGATGGTAGCTCTTCTAAGAAACTGAAAAAATTAAGACCAATCAACAATATCTCAGACTTCCACAATCCTCAAGTGCACAGACATCAAGCCTTTCATCCCCTGGACTCACCCCTGGGAACAAAGAATCAGTCCTAGGCAAGGTAAAAACAGCAGTAATGTCTCAGTTCTTCATTATTTTGGAATAAAAGACTTAGTTTAGAGCTTTTTTGTTGACCGGAAGGAGTGAAAAAAAAAAACATCACCAAATTCTTGAGTTTTCTATAACTACCAAGGACCCAGACAACCAGGTAACTCTCCATAGGTGAAAGTATACCACATAAGAAGAGCATCCATTATATTAACCCTTTGTTACCTCTGAACAAATCTGAAATGTCATTAGCGACAGGAAATTTTTGGGAATTTGGCAAAGCAAAATCCTTCCTTGCCTCTTCCATTACTATTAACCTGGGACACTTTTAGTTGCTCTAAAAGAAAAAAAAACCCCAAAACATACAATTTAGTTTACATCCCAACCACAAAAACCTTTGATATTTGAGATACCACCATAGGTAGAGGACCTTATTAGCAATAAGGGGACCTGAGGATTCCTTGATCTGGTACTAACCAGTTATGTGACATTTGCCAAGTGGACTTTAGTTTCCTCATCTGGGAAAGGAAAGATTTCTTTTAACTCTTTCCTAAGATCTCTTCCAGGTTTAAAAGTCCATGATTCTATTTATAATAATTCTGTCTGTGCATGGAGAACCTTGGTAAGGGTCATCCAATGAAGTGCATACTAGGGATGGGTTTTAAGAGAGTAGATAGTAGGTGGGAGCCATAGCTGGGTGCTCTGATTAGCAGACCAAATATGCTAGGTACATGTCCACACACAACCCAACACAATACAGGTAGAGGTTGGCACTTAAGGGTCATGAAATCAGTTGACCTGAGAGCCTAAGAAAATGGAAGTGGCAGCTTGATTAATAATACAGTGTTATTTCTCTTTGGGTTATAGTCATCACTGTTAATATGAATGTATGGCTCACTTGGATTTGATGGAGGCGCCTTATTATCCAAAAGTATTTTTTAATGAAACCCTGGGTTAATAGGAGCAAAATGTCCTTCAAGTGAAATCCAAACTGAACCAGATAGCTAGCAGATAAAGAATTCCTACCTGGTGACTTCTTTCCTCAGGATAGTAAGTCCCTATCTTATAGGAACATCTGGGCATCCTCATCCGTGCCAAACTCCTTTTTGGAATCCTGTAATCTTATCATGGTGCTTTTATATTTCCTCCATGCTTGTTATTTATGTATGTATGTATATATGTATGTACGTTTTTGAAGACAGATTGCTTCATATATTAATTGTTCTCATCTTAAAAACTATCCAAGCTTCCCACCCCATAATTCCATGGCCCCCACAGTCTGTAGCTGGAGGGGAGCTCTCAGGAATCCCATGACCCCTTGTCCATTTCAGGCTACTTGGGAGCAGGCAGGGACCCATTTGCGGGCCTCCCCCTACAAAGTCTGTGTGCCCACAAGCCCATCCATGAGGTAATCTAGTTCAGACACATCCAGCCTTGGTCCCTGTATCTTGTCCTCTGTCTCTCCAGAGTCTGTTTTAAGGCTGGGCTAGAGTTCACGGTCATACATGGAGGTGTCAATATCATCAAAAAGATCCTCCACTCCATTGTCCAAGAGGAGCTCCAGGGACCCTAGAGGGGCTGGTCGCCCAGGATCCAGGCCTGTGTCCAGGGGCCTGCTCAGGGGAGCGTCTTCAGGAGAGGCTGTCTGGGTGTCACTGAGGCCTTGGATACGACTCAGGTCATACAGGAGGGCTGAGACAGACGTGCACAGAGGGACATCAGGCACCACTGGGAGGGAGTCAATAGGAGCTGGAAAAAGGGGTTCTGGGACAGAGGTCTCCAGGGCCATAGAGGACTGAATTCGCGTCAGGGTGTTGACCACCAGGACAAGGTGCCAGAGATCTGGCACACCCCTCTGGAGGCCATGGTGGAGTTTGAATATAGAGAAGTTGAAGAGAGAGTTGGGGGGCAAGGATACTGGGCAGGCCCCCTCCTCCTCCTAAGGGTTTGGGCTAAGGCTGGCCTCTTCTAGCCACCAGGCCTGAGAGGTTAGGTCTTCTTCCTCTTCCTCCTCTTGCTTACATTTCACACCTTTGCACAACATAGGTCTGGCTCGTCTGCTGCCAATCAGAGGGCCTGTGATGCCACTAACAGCCAATCAGGAAGTGTCAGTGGCAACCATATTGCTTACGCTCTCTCCTCCCTCCCCGGCCCCTGGGTAGCTAGAAGCTGCACTCCATACTTTTTATTTATTTTTTTTTTTCAGGAAAATGAGGGTTAAATGACTTTCCCAGGGTCACACAGCTAGGAAGTGTCAAGTGTCTGAGGCCAGATTTGAACTCAGGTCCTCCTGAACCCAGGACCAGTGCTTTATCCACTGTACCACCTAGCTGCCTCCTCCTCCATACTTGTTATAACTGAAATTGTTAAAACTACTTTGCATTACGTCCATTCTTGTTATAGTATTTGCTTTTGGGTTGATTTGTATCATGCTAATGAAACTGACAACACCCTGTAACCAGTGAACAAAAAAACCTTATATACCCATAGAAAGAGAGCATCCCTGAGCCCCTTTAGGAAGGGGTCTCCACATGATCATGTTTCTTTTTTCTTGGGACGAAATAAATTGGTATTATGTTTTTTCCTCTCTGTCTCTGATCTGGTTTTTAGACATGTTCTCTGATCTGATTTTTTTTTAATTTTTTGGTTTTTGCTAGGAGGACAGGTATGGAAACAATTTGTAGGAGATATTATAAGATTAATTTCTCTCTGTTTATTAATTTTTTGTAGGAAACAGGCAATAAAAACTATATTAATTTTCAACATCACATACACATATATTATACACACAGAGAGACACACACACACACACACACAAACACAGTGACTTTTAATATTTTTAGTCCTGCTAATCAACAAGGTTTCTGAACCTGGATTCCCAATGTGCTGTACCCTCTTTTGTTTCCTCTCTGCCAAAAAAAAGAAATTTAGGAAAACAAAAAAAGTCCTCAGTAAATTCATACTTTAAGAATTGTTAAGGACAAAGACACATCTGGAAAGAGGCACCTTGGTATAGTGAAAAGAATGTTGCTTTTATCATTAAGGGACCTGGGTTCAGATCCTGTATCGACTGCTTACTACTTGTGTGACCTTGGGCAAATTGCTTTAGCTCTTTGAACCTCAATTTCCCATCTGCAAAATGATGGGGTTTCACTCTGTTATTTCATATCTAAAGATATGATCCAATGAACTTATCCATATCACATTCAACATAAATTTTTATTAGCACAATTTTTCAGCTTCAGTTTTAATAGCATTCCAAATTAGATGCCTTATGATAACTCATATTTATATTGGCCACAGAAATGTTAAGAAATGTTGGTGTCTCTAATCTCTTTATTGCTATTTATCCTTCATTGTTGAAGAGGACCATGACATTGGGAGGTGATGTCATGACTGGAAGTGAATTGGATTTAAGTAAGGAAGGGCTGTGCAAAATCACCAGCCTCACTCCCTCCTCTGAAGCCATCTGGGTCCAGTGGCAAGATATACAACAGGATGACTAGAGATAGCCTGGGATGTTGAGGCAACCAGGGTTGGGTGACTTGCCCAGGGTCACACAGCTAGTAACTGTCAAGCACCTGAGGCCAGATTTGGCTCTAGGGGACGTTATCCACTGCACCACCTATAAGGAATCCTTAGTTCTACAGTCTAATGCCTTAAAAACTAGTGTAGGGGGGCAGCTAGATGGCACAGTGGATAGAGCACCGGCCCTGGAGTCAGGAGTACCTGAGTTCAAATCCGGCCTCAGACACTTAACACTTACTAGCTGTGTGACCCTAGGCAAGTCACTTAACCCCAATTGCCTCACTAAAAAAACAAACAAACAAACAAAAACAAAAACTAGTGTAGGGGCAGTTAGGTGGCGCAGTGGATAGAGCACTGGCCCTGGAGTACCTGAGTTCAAATCCGGCCTCAGACACTTAACACTTACTAGCTGTGTGACCCTGGGCAAGTCACTTAACCCGAATTGCCTCACTTAAAAAAAAAAAAACAACAACAAAAAACAAAAACCAAAACCTAGTGTAGTATTAAAAAACAAAAGTTGTCCCACAGGGATGGCTCTGGACAGACATCATTCCTTTTGCAAAGTACATTCATGATTCAGAAACTTTGGATGTGCTTTCATTTTCATCTTGCTTAAAATGTAGTTTAATTCTTAAAAAGAGACAATTGTTTCTGAATTTGCTCAGCTGGCTGAAAAAAAATGGTTCACTTCTTAAAAACCAGATTAAGGCATTACTACTAGGTCAGGCTATAGTCAACTACCTTTTGATGAAAATTGTTTTATTAATAATCTACATGTATATTAAATTAAAAATTCTTATCTTCCCCTCTTCAAATGAGTACCTTATTGAAACTTTCTGACTCATTATAAGTGATGAGGCTAGGCATAAGACTTATGATTTTAGGGGTATAGGGAAATCCTTGCTAAGGAATCTCCCTCCACCAATCCAGGTCAGCACCTTCTCTGGAATTTAGAATCTTAGAAAGTTGCCTAGAACACAAAAAAATTAAGTGACTTGTTCAGAGTCACATACCAATATGTGTTCAAGGCAGGACTTTGAGCTATATCTTCCTCATTTCAAGGCTGCCTTATTATTTACTATGCATCATGACAAATGACCTCCCTTGATTATGAGCAAGCTTTCAAACAAGTTCTCTGTGAAAAATGTATACTATAATCTTATGGAAATTTTCACTGTGATTTCTATTTATTGCTGTTAAAGCATAGGATCATTTTCATAAATATTTTATATTTGAAAAAATAACATGAAGCTGCTGTTTTTGGTATATGAAAACACATGGGTAATTTAGACAAAGGTAATGTTTTCCTATAACTTCTAACCTTCTACCTTTTGTAGAAATAAAGAACATTATGAGTCCCACTTTGACACAACAATCCTTCAACTATCTGAAGGGATTTCATGTAGAAGAGGGATTATACTCAAGATAAAGAACTTCCTAACAATTTGACCCACTTTAAAAAAAATGGAATAAGTTGTCTTTTTATGGTTTTTTGTTTGTTTGTTTTTGTACAAGGCAATTGGGGTTAAGTGACTTGCCAAGGGTCACAAAGCTAGTAAGTGTTAAGTGTCTGAGGCTGGATTTTAACTTAGGTCCTCCTGAATCCAGGGCCGGTGCTCTATCCACTGAGCCACCTAGCTGCCCCATGAGTTGTCTTTTGAGAAAATAACCTCATTGTCTTCAAGTATTGAAATAGTCAAACAAAGGATGTTATAAAGGATACTCTTACATAGAAAGATATTGGACTTAATAACATCTAAATCTAAGATGTTCAGGAGATTAAATTAAGAATTTAGGTGTCAGGGCAGCTAGGTGGTGCAGTGGCAAGCATGCTGCCCTTGGAATAACAACGACTTGAGTTCAAATCAGGCCTCAGCCACTTGACACTAGCTGCATGACCCTGGGCAAGTCATTTAATCCCAATTGTCTCATCAAAAAAAAAAAATAATAACGTGTTGTCAATTTAAGTATGTGCTTATTCGGGTGAGAATGGAAATACAAGTAAAAAGAAAGGCAGGCCTTATTCTCAAGGAGCTCATATTCTATGGGGGAAGATAACACATAAAGGAAGACTGAAAAGTCAGATGGGGAACATGTGGGAATGTTTTCCACATAGGGGCATGGTGGAGGAAATCTAGTCTCACATGACTTCTTAAACAGAATTCTTAAAGTGATCTTAATGTATCAATAACTATATTCTCAATTTCAATAAATATTTCTTCAAACATTGAAATCTTATAGATTAATGCTCTTAAAAGCAGCTTAATTAGTATCAGGATTTGAAGGGGTGGCAAGGTTACAAAATTCTCTAGCTTCCATTTTAAAACAATTTTCAAAAAATGGTGAATGTTTTTCATTTACTATAATATAATCAAAGAATTTCCAATATTAGTATATTATAAGAATAATAAGATAAGCTAATTTCCTTTCCTATAATATAAACTACTGGATGAATTCTCAGAACTATGAAGAAATATTATGCCATAAATAAAATTCCACATCTGTCAGAAAACTTAGTAAATGTTAACTTGGTCATTTCCTTAGGCTATATTTTTTCATTGTGAAATAACAACTAATTTTCATGCTGGTGTGAATTATACTTTACAATGTTTCTCCATCTAAATTGTAAATAACAAAACAAAGCAAAAAACACTGCTGTTCTGTTTTCTGGAGCATGTCAAGCATCAGTCAGGTACAGCTTTTAAATAATTCAGTATGTTCTAAGTTATATTGCAATCATAGCAGATCTATGACCACAGATCATTTCTCTTTCTACAGGAAATATTATGCCAATATTTATGGCCAGTAGTATGGACAGGTGTACTATATATTTAAATCATCTATGAGACCCAAGTCTATGAAAGGGATTTTAACTGTATCACACTATTACAATTATCTGTCATTCCAAATCCACTAGCTTTTTATTCCTAGCATTGTCCTAGAAATATTTATAAAAGGTGTATTTAAAATTATCTTTAAGTATCTTCTTAAAATATTTCTTAGGATACACAAGTGGCAATCAACTAAAAGGGAAAATAAGTTGTATTAATAAATTATTGATTAAACTCTATGACATGCAATAGCTTTTGTTGCATGTTACTTATGATAAAAGTTATTCCTTTGATTCCATTTTTTAAACATTTGTTATTTACCATAGCATGCTCAGTTTAATTCAGGTCACCTGAAAGACATACTGCCTCTTCTCAAGAGAGAGTAAATGATGAAGGGAGTTAATAGCAATGGTTTGCTACTGTTAAAACTGCCACAGGTGTATAGAGTGTGCTGCATTCTAATTGGAAGCAGATGAACCTAATGTGCAAACACAGATGGAGGACACAGAAGGGGCTGAGTGTATAAAACACTAGATTCTGTTTTTATGAATGATGGGGAGGGGGGAGTATAATTCTCTGCTTTGGTTCTCTGTCATACTTCAGGTCGAAATGTATCCAGATGGTCCAAAAAACGAAGAAGAAAAAACACACACACACAAATCTTTCCAAGAATCCAAGTTGAGGATAAGAGACATTCACAAGGCAGGGCTTTGGCACTTCAATAATGTGAAAGGAACTGTCCTCTTTTGCCTCCTTGTACAATTTCTGCTCCAGGAGTCAGTACTAGCCCAGGATTCCTGGGAGTTCCTCCTCCCAAAAACAGAAAGCTGCAATGACACTTGCATTATGAGTGGCAAGTTGCACCCCTAGGGCTGGTTGAAATGGAATTTGGTTTGGAGGCCCTCTCCACCACTGCCATCTATCATCACCATTACCACCACTACCACCACCACCACCTGCACCTGTCATGAAAGAAGAGGAAGGAAAATAGAAAGTGACAGTGGTGTAAAGACTTGCAATCTTCAAGCAGAATAATATCCCCACCTAGCACATGACAAACTTATAAGCCCTGGTTTCCAGTCTAAGGCTTACTATCTCTGCAACTCTAGACAAGCAACTCAAGACTTCCTTCTGAATTTATGAAATGATGTACTCTTACCTTCCATGGTGGTTGTGAGGTAAGAATTTTGTAGCCCTTAATGCACCACAGAAATGTGAGTCAATGTCATTGCTGATAGGAAGGTTTATTTATCTACACGTGAAATCTGTAAGTAGAAATTGAGGCTTCACCTGAAAACTTGCCACAACTCAGGTATACTACTATTTCTGGACGCATGTAATTTTTCTAAAATTTTGACCTAACTTAATTACTGATAACCACCTTTTCTGAAGCTATCAACAGAATCTATTTCTGAGGTTTCTAAAATGTTTATATTCAGCATTTTGCCATTTCTAAGACGTATTACACAAAGAAACTCTGAAATCTACTAGATAAAACACAGAGAGGTGATACAAAGAGACTACAACATTCTAATCTTCACTATAATGCTTGTCTCAAATCCTCATTTAGAAATTTTACAGGGTAGGTATATTTGTGCTTTGGAATAATGCACCTGAAATTCTGGCTTCTTATGAACTGGTAATTCGAAGTTGTTCATGATTTACTGTTCCTGTCTATTGCTGCAGCTATATGTAATTTCCAAACTGCCTTTACCACTGGGCTCCTGGAGTGATCAGTTAAGATAAGTCTAGTCTATAAATGTACTTCTATGCAGAGCTATCCTTCAAAAATAAATAATTTAAATACAACAGAAAAAAATTGCTTTTCAGTACAGTATAAAAATCATGCAGACCTTTAACTTGCAAATTTAGATTTAGAAACCTATAAAACTTAGACACTCAAGGGAAAAAACAAATAAACTAGCCAAGTCTAAAAGGAATAAGCTGGAAAGTTTTTATAATGTGCCAGAACCTGAGGAAATATGGTATAACAGACGTGCTCACTGGTCTAGAAGATGTGGCTTCTGGTCTTGGTTCTGCTACTTCCTAGTGGTATGTCCTTGTTCAAAATATTTAATAATATCTTTAGGCTTTCTTTTTTTAATAAAAGAAAAATTTCCAACTAGATTTCTAAGCCCTCTCTCAGCTCTGAAACAAAAAAACACATATTATTTTAAATTCTCATTACATTTCTCACCAACCTCCTTAGAGATGAGGAGCAAGAAATATATTAGGAAATAAGACCTATAAAGAAAGATTGCAGTGTCTACAACTGTTTAGCCTGAGGAAGAGAAAGGTGAGGTTTGATTTAATAATGATCTCCTTTTCTAAATTCTTATTTTCCTATGATTTTATATTGTTGATACATTTCCATCCTTGAAACTTTCTTGGTCTGTCCCATACCCCTAAGGGAATGGAAATGGGGCTCCAGGAAGTACTATGATTAATGGGTAATGACTAGATGAGAGTCCATCAACAAACCCTATGGAATAGAGCAAACATAGTCCAACCACAATAACCTGTTCAGAGAATAGATAAGCAACTTCTAATCAATCCCCAACTTTATCATGGCTTGGGAAAGCTGGATGAGACCTGAGAGATTATGCACTCCAACTACCCTTGCCTCTGCAATTTTACAGCTTAGGAAACTAATAAATATTTTTAAAAAGCTACTTCATGGCAAAACAGATTCTGAGAACATGACACCAAACTGCTGTCTTTCACCACTTTATGATTTTCTTTGGAATTGTAAGTGGCACAGAGTAGGAACTTAATAAATGCTTATTGACTTGATTTTAGGCTATAAAATCTTATAAGGGATAAGGACCACATTTTATTTTTATATGTAAATCCTCATGTGCACTAACTTTTGTAATCATGTGGCAACACTGTGGTAAATACTTTTCTGAGATGATCTTCTGAAGATAATTTTAATTGAACTTCAGGGTAGCATAACATGTTGTGATCTTCAACTACTACATTCAAAGACTCTTTTCATTGAGAACATGTTTTGCCCATTAGCTGTACTTTTTATTTGATAATGTAGATTGTAAAGCAGTACTCAGGTCTGAGTTTCACACTGTGACTTCTCCTTTAAATCAGAAGATCTAAATTCAAGTCTATTAAAATTTTTAAAGCCTCCTCCCCTCAGTGATTTTTATGGAATAGGAACATTACTCATTTCTTCTAAGTAAATCACACTGGGATCCTAATAAGAAAGATAGAATTGCCCTTAGTTTTATGAAGTTTAATTCAAACTTTAATTTACATGAAGTTCCACGGCAATATTTTGTCCTTAAAAGTGATCTGACCCAAGACAAGAAGAACTAATGGAGCAGAGATGAATTAAATAATACTAAAGAGAAGTTAAAATAAGATGATTAAATGGTTGACTGGGTTATTTACACTTTTTAAAAAATTACAGAATTTCATTGTTTTTTCATTATGAAGTTATGTACACACAAAACACTTTTTTTGTGTAACTGTGATTTCTCTCTCCCGAATTTCCTTCCTGTAGCTCTTTTGTGCCTCTTCCCCTAAATATCATCATCTTCAACTCAATATTCCTTAAAAATAATTCATCATCTTTAGCCCTAAACCACTTACCCATTACTTTCATGGGGGACCATTATTCATCCAATTACCAGTTAATGCCTCCAAAACAGTGAAGTTTCCCTTGAGTATTTCTCCATCTCTACTAACATAGGGCAATTTACCAAATTCTGTTCATTGTTCTCTTACAAAGTGACATCACCAGAGACCCAATATTCTCATATGTAGCTTATTACAATAGTCTCTTTTCTGGAATAAGTTCCTACAGACTTTCTGTCCTCTAAGCCATCCTATATACAGAGATATATAATGAGACAATCCTATACAATGAAACCATCCCATATTATGATATCATGTAGCCATCAAATGAGAGAGTGGAAGGAAGAGGGAGGAATGGAGGAAGAAAGACAGAGAGGAGAGGAGAGAAAATGGGAAGAGAGAGGAAGAGGGGAGAAGAGGGGAAAGAAAAGGGAAGGTAAGGGATCATTCACATGGACATAGTTTTTGATGTTGCAAGTTGCCTTGTCTTTGTAATTAAATATTCAAAACCCTATAACCCAAGCAGCACTGAAACATGCCTAGAGTGAATATCACACTATATTAACTTATCATAGAATTTTTTTTGAGCATGGCAATGAGGGTTAAGTGACTTCCCAGGGTCACACAGCTAGTGTGTCAAGTGTCTGAGGCTGGATTAGAACCCAGGTCCTCCTGAATCCAGGGCTGGTGCTTTATCCACTGAGCCACCTAGCTGTCCCCCTTCATAGCATTTTACATGATTAGAATTGGAAGGTACCTTACTGATCTTCAATTTTACAGGTAAGAAAACTTGAACAAAATCATGTAGCTAATTAGTAGCAAACCCAAGATTAGAACCCAGGTCTCCTGACTTGCAATTCCATACTCTACAATTTGTTTCTAGCATAGCTGTGGAGAAATTGATTTGATAAAAACTTTTCAAATATCATAGTTACAATTATAGTGACCAAAAATATAACATGATTTAGTAAAGTGTTGGACCTGGAGTAAGGAAGATCTGGGTTCAAATCCTTCCTCTAACAATTATTATGTGTATGATCATGGACAACTCACTTACCTTCTCTGAGCTGAGGTTTGTTCACTTGTAAAAGAGGGGATTGGATTATATGACTTTTTAAGGTCTCTTTTATCTTCTGATACATGTGCCACAAAGAAAGGAACCTTTTCCTAATCTATTATTATATATTGCTAAAAAACAAACAAACAAACAAACAAAACAAAAACCAAGCAAACCAAAACAAAACTTAGGGTCTTGTTAGTACCACATTCCTCTAAATTACTATCAGTTTATTCCATATGTATCTTGTGTTGACTTCTCTTTGTGATGCTTTCCCCCAGTAGAACACAAAGTTCTTTTATGACAGGCAATATTGTGGGTTTTAATTTGTATTGCAGAGTCTGTCAGATAGCAAACACTTACTAAGTCATTGTTAAATAAATAACTGAATGCTATAAACATTTTCACCAGGATGTCCTGTATGCATCTTAAACTCAACATATCCCAAACCAAACAGATTACCTTTTCCTTTACCCCCAAACCTCTTCTTCCAAACTTCCTCACTTCTTTTAAAGGCATGACCATCCTTCTAGCTAGGTTGATATGTAAACCTGGAATCATCCCCGAGTCTCTCTGTCTCTTTCTCTGTCTCTCTCTCCCCCTTTCTATCCCTTCTCACCCCCAACTCATATCTAATCAAATGCCAAGTAGTATTGAGTTTCCTTTCACAGCATCTATGGTTTTGCCCTTTCTCTCCACTAATAATCTCTGGAACTAGTTGAGGCCTTCATTACCTCTCACCTGGACTACTGTAATTGCCAAACTGTTTTTCCTGATTACACTTTCTGTCCTTTCAATCTACCATGTGCCATTTGAAGTTAGGAGATTTATAATAAGTGCTTAATACTAATTCCTTCCTCCCTTCCTCCCTTCCTCCCTTCCTTGCTTCCTCCCTTCCTTCCTTCCTTTCTTTCTTTCACCATCTTTAAATATGGCCTCTATGTGCTCAACTGTAAAATCTTTCTCCTGGATAATTTCAAGAGTAATAATTCCCACCAGATTTCAAATTACTCCCTATTCTCACCCCACTGCCAGACTGACCACCTCAATGCATATATTTCATCACATTTTGGAACTTTGTTCCCTTTTCTAACACTATCACAGTTTTTATAATCTGTGCTCCAGAGTGGAATACTCACCTTTGTGAGAATTGGAATGGCAGCCCTGCTGGAGAGATACTATAGTGAAGCTCCGCCATAAGGAGAAAGCATGTGATTTAGATACCATGTGACTTTAGTGTCCAGAAGTTACATCAATAGAACCACCTGTGGGACTTGTCATTCAAAGCTACCAGCCAATTAGCTTGGAGCTGTGCGTGTGTGTAGACAGCCCTGCTTCCTGTTTCACAGATGGCTTCTGGGAGAAGCCATTGAGGATCGGTCTCTTTTTGTCCGGGAAATGAGCGTGGAGGCAGATGAAGAAGGTGGAGGGGGTTGGGGGGGGGCTGTCTTAGTCGTTTGGACACTGGCATGATGGTGAGAGATTTCACATGAGCTGCTAGGATAGGAAATTGCTTTCTTTCTCTCTGGCTATACCAAATTAGATCTGAGCTAAGATTTCCATGCTATAAGGAATCTGCTCTTAATCTCTCTCTCTCTCTTCACTAACTTGTGATATATATTTTAATAAATCTTTAAAAGCCTAAACTCTTGTTGAATTTATCAGTGATTTTAGCCAGCTTCCCCCCAAGATTGGGGGAGGAGATTAGAACCCACAAATTAGATTTTAAACAACACACCTTTCTAAGAAAATACCTGACCTTTCTTCATATCCATGCCAGTATCCCATCCAACTGAAATGCTACCAATCCTTTAAGACATAGATAAAATACCACTTTACCCAATTCTCTCCAGTTGGAATGGTTTACCTCTTTCTCAAAGCTTTCAGAATATTTAGTTTATTCCTCTCTCACAACCTAGTACATTTTAAAATTTATTATTATAGTTATCTATACATATGCCCACTAGATTTCACTTTCCTTCAGGGTGAGGCTTATTTGCTTCTCATTTAGTGTCTCTCTCAGTGTGTAGCATAATGTATTGCCTTTAGTAGATATTTAGTAAATATTTGCTAACTAAATGAATGAATTCTGCACATTAAAAGTGATTATTTAGATGAAAATACATTATTTTTAGTGATCAGCTCTAATAAACTTGGCTAAAAATTATTTTTATTTAGTAATGCCAGTCTATAATTATTGCTCAAAAGGAAAACAAAGTTAAAATACACATAGTACATAAACAAAGAAAACTAAATTCTGAAAATATTCATAATAAGAAATTGAGAAGAATTGGGCAATTCAAACAACTTAAAAATTTCAATGAAAATATAAAAATTAATAAAAAGACAGTTGATTGGGTATAAGAAAAAAATAAGTGTTTTAAAGTAGCATATTCTAGGCCATTTCTACAAAAAGTGTCCCTATAACTGAGGACTAAATACAGGACTGAAGTATAACCAGAACTAGCACAGAAAGAGAGAGGGAGTAAATACTGAAAATGCTTGGGGATAACTAATAAATTAACAAATTCTATTAGCTAGACCCTTATGCCAATATTTATATATACCCTCATGTCAGACACCAGTTTCTGACAAAACTGTTATTTAAGAATTGACAAAGATTATATATCTTATGGACATATTTAGGGATTCCCACTCCCCAAATTCACAATAATGGTATAAAATAAAATAAAAACCCATTACTGCCAAATGCCCTACTCTGTTTTTCTGATAAGTAATTGCCCTTGAAGTAGGGGAAGAAATCATAAAATATGGAAGTTTTTAAATCATAGTAATAATTATGACCTTATAAAAATCATAATAAAATTTTTAAAAGAGCTTTGAAATTTTTAGGGGCAGTTCCTTTTTATATTATCTGTGAGGAGCCAGAACGTGATTTGTAAATCTAAATAACAAGTTTCTCTGTTCCTCACTAATTATGTGTTTCTTCTTTCTTCTCAGCAATTGGATCATGTGGGCCTCCTTGTCAAACAGTTATACAACTTTTATTGGGCCTTATCTCTTAGTTTTTTAATCATGGATTCAGGGAATTGTGGGCACAAAATACATCTCTCTAAGGGAAACTTCTTAGTTGCTAATGCACTGCTTGATTTTTTAAAAATAACAATCTAACAAGTATATAAATGGAAGTGTGGTTCCACTGAGGACTCTGTGCTATTATTAACAAGGAAAATATTGGGAATTAACATTGTTAGAGAACAACTAAATAAGGACATAGTGGATTTTTCCCTTACTGACCTCTTTAAAAAAAAAATTAAAGAATAGGAACCAAGTTCTATTATGCATTTCAATTACATTGACTTTATAGCAAGTTGTGTTTTTCTTCATTTTATACCTTTTCTAGATACACTCTCTATTTTGTGAACATTGTAACATCTGTAATTTACAGTTAGTCAAAAATACTTGGGAAATGTGTCCATTATTTGTTGAAGAGCAGAAAGGGCCTATTAGTATGATTCCACTGAGAAGGATCTTTAGATTAAGTATTTGTTTCCTCTTAAGTTTCACTCAGGAGTATGACTACAGGGATCTTCGGTTTCAATAAACTCAGTAGCTAAATTTTGCTGCTCTTCAAATTACTGTACAAACTATAGACTCCTGAAGATTAAAATACTTTCAGTATACTAAATACTTCAGTGTGCCAGTTTTAAAGATGAAAACCCCTTGCTTCTTCATAAACTAGTGTTTTCAAGCAACATGAAAATTTTCTAGTTTTAAGATTACAGTTTATTCACATGATCTGCTCTAGGAATCACTGAGAAATACTTGACTTGTTTGTCAAGGTCTATGAATGAGGTTCTTGCTTCTAGTTAAGGAAACCAAATAACTAAATATTTAACATTTAAAGCATAGAAACTTTAAAAAAAATAACCTTTTTAAAAAAATTCCAAATATTTCTATGTTTGACTTAGTAATGTACATACATGGCTTTGACATTCTATGAATAGAGAATAGCTACAATCCTGCCACTTAATTCCACATTGACATGGATCCATGATTCCATTGATAAAGTTTCAGTACACAGAGTAACCCCTCCATGCATTCTTATCCTATATTATTCTTATCTACATCATCTTATGAATTCTTATAGTGTATCCACCCAATGATATGGTGGTCTTCATTTATCAGAAATCCTTAATTTGTTTGTGTGTGTGTGTGTGTGTGTGTGTGTGTGTGTGTGTGTGTGTGTGTGTGTATAATGGTTGTCTTGGGCAGTTTGATAAAGCCTAACTGGACCACTTCTCAGAATATTTTATAATGCCTTAAACTAAACACATAGTTTTAAATACATTATATTATAAAAACCGAATCATATTGAAATAGTTATCAAACTATTTTGAAAAAATAGTTCAACTACCCCAGTTTAATAATCTAGCTTTAGATATTTTGAAACTTTGTGCATACCAATGGGCCACACATCTACCATCCAATGCTTTCCTTCTTTTTTGCTGTGTGACCAGGCTACTTCTTTTTCCTATCATGCATCTCTTTAATGATATCCTCCATGTTACATAATTCTGCCTTTGGTGATACGATGCAACGCAGTCATACTTCATTATCCTTTAGGTGACCCAAAACGTATATTTTTGAGACTTGTATCTCATGACTTAACATCCATACAGCTATAATACTGATGTTAAAAGAGGTTTACTTTAGGGAGAAGCTTAAGGGCATAAAAAGCATTGCATAATTCCTGAAAGGCAATTCAGAATATTCCCTTCTTACTATTCAGTTCTAGGCAGAAGACATTGTCTATTTTCTCTGTTTATTCAAGATATGCTATTGATGATCCATGTAACTGCAAATCACAGGCTGGACAATAGGCTTCCTTGAGACGCTTGCCTCTTACTGTACAGCTAATTAGGCTGGATTTCTTGGAGCCTCCTTTAGGTATTATCTCCTAGTGCTCTTCAGCGATGTTTCAATTCTAGAAGGTGCTGTCCTCACCTGCTTTTCTCTTCTCTTCAGTCTCCAGGCCCCTGCTGGGATCAAGTTTCTTCTGACTGTCCAAAAATCCTTTCCCTATTTGATATCTTCCTGGAACAAATCTTCCCTCTACAGCAAAAATACTAAATGTTCAACTGGATTAACAGATAAACTGATTAAAGTAACACATGAAATAGAGACTGGACCTGTGATTTCACTAACATATGAAAATCTCAGATGAAGACAAAAGTCTTTCTACAAATTCAGATTGGCACTTTTTTCTGAAATTGATAGTTTTAGAAGGGTATCCCAAACATTGAAAGGTTAAATGACTTTCTCAAGGTCACAGAGAGACGTGTCTAAGGTGGGACTCAAACCCAGTTCTTGACTCAAAGTCACCTTTCAATCCACTAAACCATATTGCTTCTCTAAATTAAGGTATGGAACATGGTATAACCCCAGAATGCAACTATATTGTTTTTGTTTGTTTGTTTTGTTTTTTAGTGAGGCAATTGGGGTTAAGTGACTTGCCCAGGGTCACACAACTAGTAAGTGTTAAGTGTCTGAGGCCGGATTTGAACTCAGGTACTCCTGACTCCAGGGCGGGTGCTTTATCCACTGCGCCACCTAGCCGCCCCAATGCAACTATATTGTAAAAGAGGACATCATGAATCTAAATTACTATCTAATGAGCTAACATGTATTACTTTAATTCACACCAGAGATTATACCTTCCAACAACTTATTTCATAGATGAGAGGTAAATTTTGTGGAAGTTACATGTTATTTGGGCCAGATGGTACAATGATAACAAACCAGGCTACTCAGACCTTTTTCTTTGTTTCTATCTTCTGTCAAGGACAATATTCTTCAGACTGTAAGTGGTAGAACTAACTTAGTTAAAGAAGGAACTGAAGCCTAAAGGAGGTAAGGAAATGTAATTCCTTTAAATAAATTCAAGGCTTCTGGCTCTAACAAATTACATCTCAATATATACTAAAAGGACCATGAGATCATGTGTTTGGAGCTGGAAGGTAGGGGCAGAACCTGGAATCACCATCTCCATGAAGATGATCTTAGAGGTCACTAGTCTAACCTTTCCTTCTACTTATATGAAAGTGAATCCAGAGAGGTCAAGTTATTTTCAAGGTCACACAGGCAGCGGCTGGCTAGACAGGAACTCCAAATCCAGCACTCTTTCTAGCATACTAGTACACTTAGAAAGCTTACTTGCACCTTGATGTTAAAGGTGATGTGAAAGATTAAGGGTGAGGTACATCTACACAGGTGTGCAGGAACCAACTGGTATCAGCAAGGAGAATCCATTGTTAAATTTTCAGTTTGAGCATGCTGTAAACCAGGTGTAAGGTCAGGGTAGGAACAGAAAATATTCTTCTTCCTCACCTCTACCTGTTGGAACCCTATTCTCACTCTAAGATTCAACTCAAGTAGCATCTCCTTCAAAGTAATGTAAGGGGTGTCATGGGCGGGAGACTGAGGCTTAAGAGGGAAGAAACCTTATCTGAAAGTAGGCCCAGTGATATAAGGTCATTTGTGAATTGTAGGCAAGCTGTAAATATCCTAAATTGATAACATGGATGAAATTAGCTGAATAGCATAAATGGGATCACTGACCCCTCCCTCTTCAATCCATCTTGCAGAACTGCCATATTAATCTTCATAAAGAGCAGCTCTGGCCGCATCACTGCTTCTCTAAAATATTCAGTGGTTCCAAATAAATAACGTCCAAATTGCTGAGTCTGGAATTCAAGGCCCGAAAAGGACATAATTCAACAAACATTTGTCGAAATGCCTACTATGAACAACAGCTGCAAAACCCAGAACCTAACAGATACACACACATAAAACCTCAAACAAAAAAACAACTCCCCAAAACAACAAATAACTCTGTATGCTCCAAAAAAGAATCCTTAAATTTCCTTGCTTTTTTGTTTTTTTTGCTATATTTGAACATTTGTTCATATTGCTACCTCCACGTGTTATAACTCTCTCTGAATTTCCACCTTATAAAATCCCACTAATTCTTTAAAGTCTCTTTCAAAAATCAACTTCCCCATGAAGTCTCTTCTGATATATGTAACAAGATGAGTTATCTCTTATATAATAGGTGTTTATTAAATGCTTATTGTTAAATGAACTCCTACTCCTCCTTCTTTGATAGTAATACAAACATTTAACTATGATAATTTGTTTATCTTAGCTAAACTGGAAAGTACTCCACTCAAAGGTAAAGTCCATGACAATCTCTTTTGAAACTAGGGGGTGTAATGGGTGGGATTGTTGGATTTGGCAGAAGGAAGACCTGTCTTCAAATGCCATCTCAAACACATTCTAGTTATGTGATCCTGAATAAGGAACTTAATTTTTCTCAGGCTCAGTTTATCATTTGTTAAAAAAAATAAAAACAATAACGGTACCTGACAAAAAGGGTTATTGTTAGGATCAAATGTGAACCTTAAAATGCTATGTGAATGCGAGTTATTGTAACTTACTATCATCGTTATTATCATCATTATCTCCCAAAGTGCCTAGCATCTCCACAATAATAATTTTCATTATGCTGTTGTTATTTAGAAAGAATATTCTATGATAACTTCAGGAAGTAATTTTAACAACTGCTTGTGTATTTTTACATTAACAAATGTTGGCTCTGGTGTAAGCAAACTTCACTAATTTGTCTAATTATGAGCTGACCCTCTGAATTAATGAAAATTGTAGAAAATCTTGAAAATAATTATAATTTTGTGGTTTTCTGAGTACAGGAATTAATTGGGACTAGGCTGAAAAAATACTGGATAATAAAGGTCCCGCTTTAATTAATATATAAGAATGACTTGTAATTAGCATATTAAAGCTCCTGCCTAAGTATTGTTAGCCTCTGTTTATATTATTTTAAACTGTTTGTGAGTGAGATTAGTATTGTACTGGAAAATACAAAATGCCCTTAAGCAGGTTAATATTACCCTTATTAAATCTCTGCTTTAATAAGCACCTCTTTTGACTCAGAAAACAAAGGTAATCTTCAGTCCATGTTTCCTACATTTATAAAATCCAAATTAATGAGGTTTTACTCTATTGCTTTTTTGCTTATTAACTAGACTAAATTCTAAAGTAGAAAAAAATTTAATTGGAATATGAACTTTCACAAGGCTATTAACAAAAGTCTAATCTATATTTTCAGCTGCTTGCTGGATAATTTCACTCTTTTTTTCCTGTCACAGGAAACTCAAGAAATCTGGAAATAACTTCATCCATTAGTCTAAATTACCTGTCCCATCCATTCCTACCCTAACATCTGTTTCTATTAATGCTACCACCCTTCTTCAAGTCTCAAAACCTCAAATTACAGGTTTACTCCTGTTGTCCTCCCATACCTTTTGATCAGTCACTAAAGATTATCAATTCTTTCACCTTCAAGATGTCTTTTATCAGTCTCTTCCTTTCCATTTTTATTTCCACTACTCTCGTTCAGGCCCTTTTCACCTCTTAGGTAACTCACTGTATATATTCTCCTAACTAGTATCCTTGCCTCTTGTCTCCTTCCTACTCTAAGTCTTCCATGATGGTTGCTACCAAAAATATTCTTCCTAATTATCATGTTGTTTTCTCATTATGCTCAAAAATCTTCCACAGCAGCCTACTGCCTAATATCCAAAATCCCAAACTTGATATCTGAGGTTCTCTTCAGTTTGCTCCCAACATATAGTGTTTTCCATCTTATCTCTCATGACTCACCATTTTTAAAACCCTTGCTACAATTCCATTGATTTATTCACTCTGCACAGAACACATTTTTTTTTTCAGGCTACTATACTATATGACCAATCCTCAGTTTCCTGTACAGGATGCCCTAAGCATAGGTATACTCCAGGTCTCTCTCCTGTGGCTTCCCTTCTTCACAGTATGATATTATCAGCTTTGGTGGATACCACTATTATTCCTATACATATGCTAAATTTGCACATATATTCCATAACTTTCATCACTCTAGTGAGTTCTAATCTCAGCTACAAATGGCTGATAGAATCCCCATCTGGGTTTCCTAAAAGGATCTTAGATCCCAACCAAATTATATTTCCCCCTAGAGCCTCCCTTTCTTTCAACTTCTCTGTTACTGTTGACTAGTTTATTATTCTCCAAGTCATTCAGATTCATAACCATGGAGTCATCCTTGGTTCCTCAATTCCACTAACACCACTTCCATACCCAATCAGTTGCCAAATCTTGTCAGTCGTGCCTCTATGAGAGAGGTGCTAAATACCACACTTCTTTTTTTTTAAGTGGGGCAATGAAGGTTAAGTGACTTGCCCAGGGTCACAGCTAATAAATGTCAAGTGTCTGAGGTCAGATTTGAACTCAGGTCCTCCTGAATCCAGGGCTGATGCTTTATCCACTGTGCCACCTAGCTGCCTCGAATACCACACTTCCAAGTGTGGTCCAAACCAGATTTAAATATTTTTGGGGAAATATTTAAGAACATAAAGAAAATATAATGAAACATATATAATATCACTTTTGAAAACCAGGTCAATATGTGGCCAGCAGATTAGTGGCCCTCATTTCTATTTCAGTTTGACACCACTATTCTCCAACATCTGTCACAGCCTTTTCCTTTTCTCCACTCATATAGTTATCATCTCACTAATTCAGGTCCTTATCACTTCTTATGTGAACTACTGTGACTATCCTCTGATTGCTTCCTCCTTTCTAAAATCTATCTTCTCCTGCCATATCAACATTCCTAAAGTTCAGTTCTAGCTATAATTTTCTTCTATTCAATAAGAGCGTTGGGAGGGCTGGAGTTGAATCATTTTTTTTCTTTGTACATTACAGCAGTGTCTGGCACATTATAGGTACCTAATCAATACTTGTTGATTGTTTGATTTGCTCTCCATCACCTTTATGATAAAAGACACACTCCTTTGCTTGGTGTTTAAAGCTCTTCACAATCTGTCTACAGCTTTGCTTTCTAGGATAATTGCACATTACATCCTGCTGCCCACACTTTAACCATATTGACTTAATTGCTGTTTCCCATATATGATTCGCCATCTCCTATTTCAATGTCCCTGCAGAGGCTATATGTAGCATGCCTCTTGGAACACCTACCTCTTGAACAGAATTTCAAGGCTGAGATCAAGTGCCTATTCATTCCAGAGGCCATTTTGCCCCAATATTACTGTATTTACTTTGTATTTATCTTCTAGATGCTTGTTTTGAAAATGTTGCAGTCCTTCAAAACCCTATCCCACTCCAGTATAGGTGTTGCCTCACTTCTATAATTATATCCCTAGGCCCCACCAGAGTAATGCCGACACACAGAAGGGTCTTAATAAATGCTAGTTGATTAGTGAAATAACAGTCACATGGTCTACACTATCTAGTAAGCTCTTCTTGTTTCTTTCTGCTTCTCTAACTTGTCCTTTAACATCTAATACAAATCCGGCCTTCCCCACAGAGGTGTCCCTGACCACCTTATGTTCAAGTAATCACAAACTTTTAAAGAAATTGTAACAATTTTTGTCATTACATTTCATTTGACTACTATTACTGTGTAGTAAAATGTATACTCTGTGAGGTCAAGAACTGTTTTTCATCTTGTCTATATCCCCAGCAGGCATTGGTCAAATTGTTAAACTTAGCTGAAACAAGTGTTTTATTTTTATCCTTCAATCTTTTATTGGCAAATTCCTCCAGTCTAGTTTCCTACAATTAGATGGTAAAATCTTCGAAGGCAGAAACCAATAAGGTATAATACTTCTTTGTACCTAACACAATGTCCAACACATTGTCTTATAAATAGCTGGTCCTCAAATAGGTATTTGTTGATACTATTTGATTTGCCATTAGGTCTCCTCCATTATCATCCTTAGGAAAGTCTTCCAGAAAGTTGGGACAAGCTGGGACAAAAATCAGTGATTTTTATCACTTATAAGCTGTTTTGACATGGAAAAAATTAAGGAGTCTATGCTTCCAATTCTCTATTAGGTTCTACTTCTTCACAATTTCCCTCACAAAGATGTCATATGAAACAACTTATGTACTTTATGGAAAAACGATATTGCCTAAATTCAGAAATTAAAGTTCCATAACCTCATGCTATTCCTTAAGATACAAGGCTAAAAAATCTTTTTGTGAATCACATTTAGCATGCACTATGTTTTTTTTCCTGCTTGCTCTATAGCAAATGTTTCAAATTATATTGGAAAAACAACTTTGTTTCATTTTCTTTTTTTAAATACCATTCAAATTATTATAACTTATTTCCTTATATTAAGCAATTTTAAACAATAAATTATTTCTCAGTTTCCTTTTCCCTACAAATTTTAACATCCTATTGAAATGTTTTCAAAGAGGTAATCATTGGATTAAAGGGGAAATGCAAACATTCAACTCTTTCTCCTCTTTCTCTTTTACATTTTTGATTTCTAATCTAAAATTGCTGGAAAGTCTGGGTTCCTATCACTGAGAACTTGAATGTTTTATCTTTCAATTATAGGAAGACACCAGTTTAGATGTGTAACCTTTAGCATATTGCCCTTGAGCAAGTGGTTCAATTCCCATGATCTCTTTGGGCCTGTGCATTAAGTATGACAAGAAAGTCAAGTAACCAATTATTTTGGAGTTATGTCCACTTGCCAGATAAAGGAAATTCAATTCAATAAAGGCCAAACAAAAGGTACAACAGGGAGGACTTTCTGACATTACCCAACTTGGATTAATTTATAGGGAGAGAGAGCAAGAATCAAAAGGATTTAACTCCTATTGATCATTAATTCTCATTCTTCCCTTTTTATTATGAAGTTGCTAATTGGCATATTGATGCCACATCTTGAATCTTCCATTGCCTCTTAGACATCTTGAACTGAATGTCCTATAGGACAATGTTGAGTTTTAACTCAGCATTTCCAAACAGAACTCCTCTTTCTTTTGTTTCTATTCTTTTTCTTTCTTTTTTTTTTGGTGAGGTAATTGGGGTTAAGTGACTTGCCCAGGGTCACACAGCTAGTAAGTGTTAAGTGTCTGAGGCCGTATTTGAACTCAGGTCCTCCTGACTTCAGGGCCAGTACTCTATCCACTGCATCACCTAGCTACCCCAGAACTCCTTCTCTTTCTCCCCAAATTCTTCCCTCTTCCTAACTTTTACTGTCAAGGGCATCACCACCTTCCCAATCACTCAGGCTCAAAACCATATCCTATCAGTTGTCAAATCTTTGTTGATTCTATTTCAATAATATTACTTGTAGAGTCCTTTGGAGACATAGCCTATACCCTAGTTCAGTCCTTTATCACCTTTCATGTCAACTATTAGAACAGTTTCCTATCTTATCTAATAATGCAGGTGTCACCCTTGATTCTGTGCTTTCTATCATCCCTATATCATCCTCTTGCCAAGTCTTGTTGATTCTTCTTTCACAACATCCTTGTATGTACCCCATTCTCTCCTCTGACCTTGCCACTGTCGAGGGATAGCCACTTCTCATCTCATGTCTGAACGACTGCAAAAGACTTCTGGTTGATCCCCCTGCCTCTAGGCTCTCTACACTTTAGTCGATCTTCTACTCAGGTTTCAAAGTGATTTTCTTAAAACACAAGTCCTACAACTACTCTATCTCTCTTATTGAATAAACTCCAGTGGCTCCCCATTACCTCTGGGATCAGCTATAAAACAACTGTTGGTCTTTCAAAGCCCTTCATAACATAGTTTCTTCCTACCTTTCTAGTATCCTTACACTTGAAGCATTCTAAGTACTCTACAAACTTGTGGCCCTGGACTCCTTTCTATTCCTCAAATAAGACATCAGATTCCCTGAATTCCTCAATTTTTACTGGCAGTCGCCTAGACCTGGAATTCTCTTCCTCCTTACCTTTCTGCTGGCTTCCCTCATCTCTCTGACTTCCTTCAAGTACTAGCTAAAATTCTACCTTCTACAAGAAAACTTTCCTTATGCCCCTTAATGCTAGTGCCTTTCCTATCCTATTATACAACTTTTCTTCACTTATCTTCCTTCAATAAATATTTCTACTAAATTGCTAAATAAAAGAATACATTAAAATAATTTTAATACCAATTTATGAAAAAAGATTTTTAAAGTCTAATATTAATTAAAATATAAAATACTCTAAGATACTGGTGTAGGTACACAAAAAAATAGAAGATCCTTAAACCTGAAGTGAGTTATTCTTGATGCCATGTAACTGCTAAAAGTACTGTAAAACTGACATCCTTTATTGGAAGCTTCACATACTCCCTAACAGAGCATATAATTTAAAATGACACATACTAAATAGTAGACATAACAGTACAGTGAATACTGTATTTCTCTAGTGATAGTTAAAAGGGGAGGGGGCTGTAGTTTTTGCTACTTGAATTCTATTTCCATACAGGTATGTTAGGATCTCTTCTCCAGTGACTAATTTTCCAGCCTGCATGATAATCAGACTCTCATTCCATTCAATCAGATTGGGTTGAATATGGGGCCACTGATAGAGGGAGTGTGTAACAGGAATTTGTCCCAATTCCATGGGGAAGAGTGGAGACTTGAAAAAAGAAGGCATTAGTGTTTCTGATACACTATATAATAAAAAGTTCCTTGAATAACAACTGAATTCTTCTGTAATTTGCCCTTGCAAATTCTGTACTGTTGTAGAATGGAAAACCATAACAACTAGACTAGGAAATAACATCACGTTAAAAAAAATAACTACCTGCAGGATTTTGAGTCAGTCACTTACAATTTCTACTGAGAACACTTGGCCTAGGTATTGTCTGAGGTCCCAGTCACAATATTTTTTTCTATGACATGTTATACTATGAAATATATTCGCAATCTACCTTACCAGTGAAAGTCAAACCTGTATTTCCCTTTTTAACGTGGAAGTTACATGCATGCACACACAGAGAAATCTAACCAAAACCTTTTAATTTTGTTAAGAGGAAATTTGTTAAATTTGTTAAGAGGAAACAGGCATTATGGCCCAAGAAAAAATCAGCACACATTTACTATCAAATACCATTCTCATAGAAAAGGACACCTATATCATCAGTCTTTTCTACTGACAAGGAAATCCAATATCAAGATATAAAATGTAGAAGACAAAGAGACAAGGTGGATGTTTAAGTAACATATTCTGCATTCAAATAGAAGAGTGTACTGGTACGGGTATGAGGTACTGGTGGTACTACTAATATTACTGTTAATAATAGCTAATATTTATAAACTTCTTACTAGGTGCCAGGCACTGCGCTAAGCACTTTACAATTATAATCTTATTTGATCCTTACAACAATCCTAGGAGTTAGATATTATTATTACCCCCATTTGACAGATGAGGAAACTGAGGCCAAAAAGGGTACATGACTTGTCCAAGCAAGACAGCTAGTAAGTGTCTGCAGGTCCTCTTGACTCTAGGCCCAGAACTTTATCTATGGTACCACCTTGTTGTCCATAGGTGAGTATTGCTTTTAGCGTCATCTTGTTTTCTTCATCTATAATTTTGTGAACTGCATTTCTCAACTAAAGGTAGGAAAAAGGCTAAATATTGGAATGCACAGTTCACATGAGCAACTTCACTTTGCTGAGATGGATTTAGGGCTTCCCTTAAGAAATTACATTTTTATTCAACCAGGTTTTCTATGTGTTTGAACAAAGCTGTCCTCAGACAAACTGGCAATCATGTCATGGCTGAGAAGAAAATGCTTTATGAGGGTGGAAAGAGGACAGAATAATAAGGAGGAGGTAGCAGAAGAGCTGAAATGCAGAACTGAAGACAGGGTTATAGAGCTAAGCTCAACAGAGTAGCACTATTAGAGAATGTAAAAATATTGAAATAAAGAAGCAAGGGAGATGCCAATTTCCAAATTTGAACTAGTATAATTTGACAGAGCTATAGTTACATCTATATTCTAGTTATATATTAATAATATATAGATATCTTCAATGTGTCTTTTGAGAACTATTAAATCAAAGCAAAGCATCAAAGAGTATTTATTTTTCTTAAAATCAATGTGAATTCTGACAATGTATTCCAAAAATCAATTTCATCATAATCTTGCTAAGATCTCTAAAATCAAACCAGAATGCTCATATATCAATCACCAAGCAGAAATGGGAGCGTTAAAACTGTTTGAGCTCCTCTATAAAACTACATTATAAAATGCAATATTTTCCAAAATGGCTATTTTCCATCTAGGTGTTTTGTTCTATTTTAAAGAAATCTACTTTTCCATTTTATTCAGATGTGGAATTTTTACTATGATATTATTACATCAAATTAATAATGCATAATTTTGAGTACTCACTGTGTACTGAATTATAGAGATGCTCATTCATTATTCTGAAATTCATTTTTTATGCTTTTGGATGGTTACTGTGGTAACAGAACAGAGAGGTACAGAAGTTGGGGTAAACAATGAAAGAGGGCAAAGGTAAAAATATTAATGTCAGAGGAAAATTTTCTATTACCGCCACTGACATTAACATCTTTCCTTTCAGGGGAACAAATTTTGTTATGTATGAAAGTAATGTTATCATTGGAGAAGACTAATACATTGGCTAGGAGGCACTCTATGTACTAAATTATGATGGTGATTACAATTCTCAGGTTGGAAGGGATGTTGGTGATGCATCTAATTGATTAAAGATAATTAATAATAAAAGTGTGACCAATACATGCAGACTCTAGAGACCATGGGATTTTTGTTCTGAATAATTTGCACTTCAGGATGAGGACTACCTTTTTCAAACAAAACCCCAAAATATCATTGATTTGTGAACTCCTGCTTTAATGGAAGCAGGTATCAATCTCTCTGTGTCTTAGCATATAGTTTCATGAGATGCTACAGTCAAAATATGCACTAGCTGGTGGCCACTCATGATAGCCCTCTCCAAACTTAAATTGTTGTCTAGAAAATGGATATAGTCCATCACTTAGCCCATAAGAAGAATCTACTGGCTTAAACCATGAGGAATTTAGGCTGGCTATAGAGAATAATTAATTGCTGGTAAGCATTATTAGTAACAGTCAATATTTTAGCAGGTCATGGGATTTCTTCTTAAATTAAAAAGAACAACTAGATAAATTTATTTATCTGAAATGTTTTAACTTTGTAGTATCTGACAGAGCTTATCTTCTGCTGGCTGGCCTTAGGTTTGAGTACTCTGAATTCCCTCTCTTTCTGCTAGGATGAGTCATTGAAGGAGGGTTTTAATAAGGACACATATATCTCTCCCTAAAGATTAATTAGTCAGTACCGTGATTTAGGATTTAGTCACTAAAGTGAGTTCTGAACACTGAAGAGAGTTCTTCTAGGTCAATAATTCCTGGCTGAGTGAATAGCTGCTAGCTTTCCTGTAGAACAACTGAGCTCTTGGGTCAGAACATTGGAGAGGGGTTATGCAAGCACACAAGCACAGGCACACACACCTCTGACCAAAACAGAAAGATACAACAGCAGTTTTTAATTCCTAATCTCTTCTTCCTCCTGAAAGAAAATAGAAATATTAATTTGGTATCTTCTATAAAAGTGCAAAGTTGTAATGTCCTTCTTCTCTGAGAGGAGCCTAATGGTGATTCATAATGTCAATATTTTATGCTTTTAATAATTTTATTTTGGGGCCCAGTTCAACCCATTGGCTATGAATGCTTTCTCTACACTTCAAAGACATTTCATTCATTTTTAAAAGCTAGCTCCCTGTCATTATTATTACAGAAATAGTTATTGTGTAGAATGACACTAGTATGGAAAAGTAACTGCCCATAAGTATTTTTTTTTTGCAGGTTAAGTGACTTGCCCCAGGTCACACAGCTAGTAAGTGTTAAGTGTCTGAGGGCAAATTTGAACTCAGGTCCTCCTGAATCCAAGGCTGATGCTCTATCCACTGTGCCACCTAGCTGCCCCATAAGTATTTTTTAAAAAAGAAAATCTATAGCAATGGGTACTCTCATTAAGAAGTTTCCATTGTGGGCAGTTAGGTGGCAGAGTGGATAAAGTACTGGCCCTGGATTCAGGAGGACCTGAGCTCAAATCCCACCTCAGACACTTGACACTTACCAGCTGTGTGACCTGGGGCAAGTCACTTAACCTTCATTGCCCCCACCAAAAAAAATAGAATAGAAAGAAAGAAATTTCCATTGCATATGCCAGGTTCTCTTTAAGAAGAATTCTGCAAGCATATAGAGACACATCTGTAGATATTTGCAAAAGGTATGTATAGGTCCACTCACTCCATATATGCCTATTATACAATCCACTAGAAGGAAGTTCCTTTATGTGATGCCAGGTAATAAAAACCTAGGCTGAACAACTATTCATAAATTATGCAAAGGAAAAATGATTATGCCTACAGATGTCTGACAAAAATACCTCAGTGCATAGTTTTTATTCCAGTACGCTTTAAAACAAACAGGATAGACTAGACAAAGCTGCAATCTTCACAATTGGCAATAGTCTCAAAAACTCTACTTCCCTTTTCCAATTCAGGATTCTTCCACTCCTACCCAACCGTTATCCACTCACTCCCACCTCATCAAAATAGTCATTGATCAAATGATCTAATAATCTGTCATTTACACGCTATAGTAAACAAATATGACGTCATCATCATCACATCTGTCAACTGATTGATTAGTACTTTAATAGAAATTTATTCTTATGCATTACCTCAAGCAGGCATTTGCATTTTAAGAGGTCTTTGAGCTCTAAACCTATGCTTAAATGATTTTTCATTGTCCAGTTAACAGCTTTCCCTTAGTAGAAGGATGAAATTCAGTTATTCGAAGGCAGGAAAAGACAGGTAGGAAAGTTATTTTGGGTGGGCAGAAGGAACCCTTAATATTGAACTAGGACTTTTCAAATAACTGTAAAGTTTGATCTGATTTAGTCCTTTTAGCACCATTTGGAAGTGAAGTGAAGTGAAGAGTGTGTGTGTGTGTGTGTGTGTGTGTGTGTGTGTGTGTGTGTGTGAGAGAGAGAGAGAGAGAGAGACAGAGAGAGAGACAGAGAGACAGAGAGACAAAGAGAGAGAGAGAGACAGAGAGAGAGACAGAGAGACAGAGAGACAAAGAGAGAGAGAGAGACAGAGAGAGAGTGTGTGTGTGTGTGTGTGTGTGTGTGTGTGTGTGTTGTGGGGAGGTGTAGCTCAAAAGGACAAGTCAATATTTCTTCATCATCATTTTCCTTCAGATGTCATACCAGGATTTCCAACCTGGATTGTATGAGCAGATCTTCTCTTATTGAATTTCTCTATCCTATTTGTTGCCTCAAGAAAAGTTGAATTCCCTTCCTTACCCCTCCATTAACTTTAACCCACACCCTGTCAAACTCTATACTCTAATAATTTGTAGATTTAATAATTTTTAGAGCATAATTCAGTGTCTTAGAAAACATGCATATGTCTTCTATACTATTGTTCCTCCTGTTTAAGAACTTGTTGACTATGAAGTATGTCACCAAACTGGATCTTTTTTGTTAACAGGAATTTTTAAGGTATAACTTATTGGTTTCATGAGTGTTATTCAGTAAAAAAAAAAAAAGGCTTTGGGGGAAATAGATTGAAATATGTCTTGTCAAAATATTTTAAAATATCAAGTACACATATTTGTGATTATCTTTTTCAGTGTTTACCAGCTGGCAACTATCCAAAATAGCAGAAACATTACTCTAATTTATTTTCTTTCATAAGTGGACATTTTGGTTGCTGAAATAGTCAGAAAAAGAACATTTGTGCAAAGTACAATGATAAAATCAAGTTGAAAAGAAATGCTGTCTGGCCTTGGATTCAGGAGGACCTGAGTTCAAATCCGGCCTCAGACATTTGACACTTACTAGCTGTGTGACCCTGGGCAAGCCACTTAACCCTCATTGCTTTGCCCCTACCTAATAATAACAATAACAATAATAATAATAATTTCAGGAAAGAAATGCCGCTTCTAACATAAAACTTTTTGTGGACACGCAGGCTATTCTGAGAATTAGGGAGAAAAAAACCCGTCAGATAAGATTATAGGTAAATATACTTAGAGGATCTGTTGAATACAGAGCACTGAGTTAATGATGGCTAATTAATGATGGTAGTATATTGTGGTCCATCAAACCATTTGCATGGAAATTGTAAACAATTCATTGCTTGGAACATTTGGAAAGAGTATACAAAGATTTTGGGGGTCATACTTGACAAAAAGGTGGAAATTTTGAGAATCACAACATAAGGTAGAAATAAGGAAGCCTGATATGAGGCATGAGAAGTCAAGAGGAAAAAATATCAAAGAAATTGGGATGTGACCAAATGAAGGTGGAACCATAAAAAGGAAAGTGAGCACAGAAGAAGTTAGAGACAGGAGCACTAACAGAGAATTGTTAGACGTAAGGCATTCATACAAAATAAATGACCTGAGAGGAGCTGATCAAAGCTAACAGTCAGAATTTGCATCTGTTTTGCTGGGAACTGTGCTAATTGGAAAAGAGGCATTGCTTTTCTGAGAGCTGATTGGCTGAAGAAAAATGGCCCTCTAATACCATCTACAGACTCAGAGGGAAATTTCTCAGAGGCTTGTCTACATTGCCTTTATTATCCTCTTTTTCTTGAGAGGAAGGAAACAAGCAATTATTAAATGTCTACTATGTGACAAGCAATGGGTTAAGAATGGGGGCTACAAGTTACAAATAAAATGAAAGGTAGTCCCTGCCCTGAAGGAGATTGCATCTTAATTGGGAAAGAGTACACCAAAGGCAGCCGAAAAGGGAAGAAGGGGAGAAATAAAGCTACTTGGTGCAGGGGTACAGTTTTAAAGTTGAGAGGAAGTCAGGAATAGGGCTTGGAGGAGAATGGCAGGAAAGGCAAACTTTGGCTCTGCTTTGGGGTGAGGTTTTACTCAGAACAGATTGAAAATAATGGAATCTTTTATTATTTGAAGAGTGAATAATTCAGGAACGGATGAATGGCCCTATTGCTAATACACAGCTTCTGAAGGAAAACTTCAGAGTCCCAGGGGTAAACCTGAGAGAGTTGGGTATCTCTTTCTATCTCTGTCTCCCTCCCTTTCCCCCTTCTACTCCTCACTTTACCTTAAGGAAACTTTTTTTATTACTAAAATAATTTAACACTTTCTTAGCAATAATCTAAGAATACTTTGTGCTGTGCCAGTGTTTAAACATCCCAAGAGGAGAATAACAACTTTGCCCAGAAGGTGATACAAGCTGTAGACTAGTCTCTGAGGGGACTAATGACACCAAGCCTTGCCATCAGGGTTTTGAGTTGCTATAGGCATATGACTTTTTATATTCTTGTGCCTCTCTATTAAGTTTTTGTAAGTGTATGCCCATTCTCCCTAACAGACTCTGTATCAATTGATGGCAAAGTGTGATCCAAATTTATGAGTGGAATGTTATGCTTTGATTTTACCTACTATCACCTTCTATTGAGTAAACATTATGAGTATTCCCCTTGAGTAAATGTTAAAACATATGCCTGCTTTTTCCTTCTTTCCTTTCCTTCTTTCCTTTTTCTAAAAAGTATTAGAAAATATTTCAAAAATTTATTCTCCAATTAAATATCATTTTAATTTACCATTCATTTGATAGGAGGTGAGTGAAAAGACCATATATTTGTTCCCTTTTCCATTGAGGCCTACACATGAATTATTTCAAATGAATATGAGTCTATCCATATAAAACATATTATGTCATAAAACAAAACATAAAATACATCTTCAACCTTTTCTTCTGCAGATGAGATAAACCTTATTCCTGAATATTTCCCAGCCTATGTTGCTACCTACTCTTAGGCATCAGACTTGTAACAATTGGAATGACACCACCTGCTGGAGACTTACTGTAGAAAAGCTCTGCCATGAGGTGAAGGTCTCTGAGGGCAAGACCATGAGTCTTTTCTTTGGCGTCAGGAAGTGACATTTGCTTGTGGGAGAAAGAAGGGGGAGCCTGGCGCTCTGATGGATGCTCTTTCGTGTGGACTCTGGCAGAGAGCAGAGCTAGAAATGCACTCTCCCTTTAATAGATAGAGGAATCTAGGCCTCTCTCTCTCTTTACCAAATTCTTATTCTCCTTAATAAATGCTTAAAAGTCTAACTCTTGCTAAAGCTTATAATTTATTGGTGACCACTCGTTAGATATTTTAGACAGACTAGCTAGAATTTCAGCCTTAACAGACTCTAACCCTGGGATGCCAGCTTCTGATAAGGAAGCTTTCTCCTTATCTTTCCAGGAACCAGGGCTCTGGACCACATGTGCTTCTGGTCAAGTATACCCCTTCTTTATATCTTCCTCTTTTCAGATCCCCTCAGCCCCCTATACATAGAGTTAGAATTAAAAAATAAGCACAATTAAAATGTAAACGCTCTTTATCCTTTTATGTAAAGGATTGCGTTATTGGTTTGCATTTCTATCTTTAATATTTAGCACAGTACCTAACACATAGAAATTGTTTATCACCACATGTGTAGCTTCCTTAGAATCCTCTCAAACATCTCATTTCTCTTGCAGTCAAGTAAAGCACTTTATTGAGAGCTCCCTAGAGCACAATAAAATGAAAGACTTGCCTCATGCTTTCTGCATATAATACTTCAGTTAAGTTTCTTAATAATTCTGTCAAATAATAAAAAGGTCATGAATTACATTAAAACACATATGAAATCATCCATCTAGCCAATTATTATGACAGCGGGATGAAGGTAATACTTATGGGCAACCATGGAAATTCACAGAATCACACAATTTAGGAGTTGGTAGGAAATTTTAAGGTCTAACTCTCCAATTCATGGCATATTTTTCACTCTGCTACATTATTCAGGCTATTAGAAGAGTATAGATGTCAGGTCGATTGAGGTCAAGAAAACTCCACTGATATTAATTTGAGCCACCCATTTTTCATAGTGAATTCCACAAAAGTTGAAAATGAAGATAGTTTGTCATGACATTTTTAGTAAATCTAGACTGTCTCTCAGCGATCAATATTTTTATTTAAATAAATTCATAAGTAATCAATTTCATCATCCATTCTAGACAACTGCAGATTGTCAATATGAAATTGGTCTATAATTTGCAGAATCTGAAAATCAGGAAAACAGTTGCCCATCTCTGATCTTCTGACACCTTTGCTGATTTCTCGAAGATTAACAACATAAATTCCATGACAACCCCTGTAATTTCCTTTGGAATTGGTTCAGAGCTTATTTAAATTGGCTAGGTACATTCTTAGTACAGGGAAGAGAGCCAGAAGTGTGATTTCATTAATACAGGGAATTCCCTGATTAGGCACCTCCTCCCATTGCAAAGTGGCACCTTCTTTACAACTTGCAGTTTCCAATTGCATTGAGAGTGACTTCCCTAGGATCACAGAGTTAGCACATTTCAGAGTTCACACTAGAACCCAATTCTTCCTGGTTCCGAGGCCAGATCTCTATCTGGCAGACCAAGCTGCCTATCATTTGAATTAGCTAGGTGCTTAAAAAAAGCAAAATCAAAAACAAAAACAAAACCATATCCTCACTTAAACTTCAGATTATTTCTCCTTCATGAATAATTTTACCCTTTTTGTTATAACTATAATTTTTTGTTTGTTTTTTTTTTTTGACAGAAACCAAGTTGTAGCTGAATAGTTCTGCCTTCTGGGTCAGCTATTAACATTACATCTTCTGTAAACAGTAGAACAATCCCTTTCCTGTTGTATTTGCTCTAAACTAAAAGGGTCTTTTTATCTTAAGTAGTTTTCATGAACCTTAGCTCATTATAGGACTCAGTCTTTGATATAATATCCTAACAGGTTAGTGAAACATATTTGTATTCCACTTTGTTATATACCTCTATTTTTTTTTGCACATGCAATTTTAAAATCTTAGCTTATTAGGGGCTTTCCTACATATTGACATTGATGTTTTAGTATGTCTTCCCCTTTCTTTCCTCCCTAGGAATAGTCAAATATAGTCACAATTTCCTTTCTCGATTTCCTGTTCAGCTAAACTCCCTTTTAATGTTTCAGAACACATAGCTCATGTCCTTTATCTTACCCTAAGCATCCTAGGAAAGATATAAATTTGTCCCCATTGCTCCCAAGATTAGATATGAAACATAAGAATTATCAAAAGGAAATTCAGAAACATGGAAACTAGTTTGTTATAAGGAATATTTTCTATCACATTTAGGTCACATGTTACAACACAAGATGACTATGCAAAACTTTTACAAAACCCAGGTCATCTTAGCAAATTTTACAGTTCATGCAGGTTTCTATGACTTCCAGATTTTATCACTTGAAACTGTGTCAAAGAAAACCCTGACAAAACATGTTTTAGGAAATAGCTGAATACCATCTCTGTTGGAGAGAGAAACATTACCTAAAATACCTTTTCTATCACTTGGAATGGTGATCAAAACACAGCATGGCTATATGAGATCAGTAAAAGCTTCACTTATCTCTTTTTCTTTTCACAGTGTGTAGTTATATGCAAGATTTTCACATTAATGAGGGCACAGCAATAGTAAAGAGGCATGAAATATCACAAGAACTTAAAGAAAGGAAAGAAGGGGACTTCTACCTGGTGTCTGAATACCCCCAAGGAAGCCAAATCCCTCAATGGTCCAGTGTCCTTGTAGCTCTATAATGGTATATTAGGTAACAGTTTCTCATCCAAGGAGTTCAAGGGCACTTCAGGTTACTTCCAAGGGATAATTTTGGCTTACATCAGAGGATGTAATGTCCATGCCTTCTGGGCCAGAGGGCAACTTGCCACTCTTCTAACAGAGCTTCTTTGAGGGTAGAGAGAAGAACAGAGTAGGAAAGAATCCAGACTACCCAGTGTTTTAAAAGGGTGCCAAATCCCTCTTCTCACAGGGAAAGAAGTCAAAGATGAAGAATATTTGGTGTATATTGGAGTCAGCGACTAAGAGAAGCTGTTGGTTTTATTGTTGAGAAGAGTTTTCTTAGTTTTCTTTATGAAATACGTATTGACTTCCCAGAGAATTCAAAAGCCAAGTTTACTTTTTCAGCTTTCAACATAATGCATTATCCTCTTTCTAAAGAGAAAAGGCCTTTTAACAAAAATCAGAGCCTGGAGTCCAAGAACTAACACTTAAAAAATACATACTGGTATTTACCAAGGGCTGGATTTTTTTCTTTTTTACTTCTGAGAAACTGGTTCAAAGTTCAGCCTTAATGGAAAATCTTCAGACGTTTTGTTGTCCTTTTCAGGTTTAATGAAAGACAGAGCTTTGACCCAATAAAAATCAGATTATTAAGTAATCCTAGTTGCTAATGGGAGGTTCATGGGTTTTTTTAACCCTCTGTCAAAGTATTTCACAACCAGGAGATCAAAATACATTTAATTAAAGCATTTTTTTGGTTAAATAACTCTTGTGTATACATGAAATAGTTCTAAAAATCAAGGAAACTGTCCTATTCTTACATTCCTTTTATCAAACTATGGACATTTATAAGTTTTACATAACATTAGTGAAATGTATATTAGAATTACAATATATTATGTCATATAGAACATTCTCATTTTAGTTTTATCACATATTACTTACAATGACTGAGAACAACTCACAACCACATTTCTTGATAACAATGTTCTAACACATAACCCAATATGTATATCTTATTTAAGCCTTCTTTTTCTATTTCTTCCAATCCTTAGCCAAGTGAGACAGTTAGTTATTTAATTAATATTTGAATGAATATATTCAATACATAAATAATAAAGGTCAGTTTTCTATCTTGTATTATGGTTCAATAGATTTTTAAATAAATACCCTGTGTGGTAGGTTAATGCGATAATTATTAGAATATCAATTTACCAGAATGAGGTTACAAGATGGTCCTCCAGTACAGTCTCTGTGTTTGCAGACAGAATTTGAAAACATGTTATTACAGTCCAAATCCAATGGTTTTCTCAGAATCATGTGAGGTGGGTATAGATTATAGATGGGGAATCTGAGGCTCAGAAAGGATAAATGATTGTGCTCTAAGTAAAATGAGCTTAAATCTTCATAAACACTTTAATATGTAACAACTTCTCTGGTAGTAAGTTTTCTCATTTGGAAAAAAAATGAGGTAATAAGTTAATTACACTTTATTTAACACCTGTTAGGTGCCAGGCCCTGTGTTAAGTACCTTATAAATAGTATTCCAGCTGATCCTAAAGACAACCCTGTGAAGTACATTATGATATTATATATTATATTTTTTACAGTTGCAGAAACTGAGGCAGACAAAGAGGTTAAGTGACTTGCCCAGGGACACATTGCTAGTAAGTGTCTGAGACTGGATTTGAACTCAGATCTTCATGACTCCAGGTCCAGCTTTCTATCCACTGTGCCACCTCACTGCCTGTACTAGATTATTTAGGATTTGAATAACATTATATGATTTTATTTCTTTTCTAATGTCCCACAGGTGGTAAAGAATTGTGCTTGAGCCTTTTGATCTCGAATAGTGCTTTCTGTACCACCCCCCCCCCCAACATCACATGCTTGCCTTCTGATACATGATAATTCTAGGCCTCAAACAAGAAAATATGTGAACTTCAAATGCAAATATAGTCATAATGCCATGTAGAGTATAATGCTATTAAGAAACACCTTAGACACATCACAAAATCCTTTTAACAAAATGAAGTCAGAGTTTTAGCTCACAGCCCTGAGGCCAACTACAAGTAGTATTTTGGGAAAATTCCTGACTTTAGAGTATGTTCTGGGACATTTGCCAGACTAAGAGTACAACATCTAGCTTTTGATTATTTCCTTTGTCTTTAATTAATGAAAAGCACAATGAAATGAAAATATTGTAAGACATTATCTCACTGGATGAAAAGGGATAAATATCTGTCTCTTGAAAAATTCAACATACTTACATTGGACATACTATTTTGTCACTGATTAGGTAAAGTAGCTAGGAAGCCCTATGTGATTATTATTTTGGAAAAGTAAAAATTGAGACAAATTGAGGTTAAGATTAAATTTATTGACAGAACTTATTTTGGGCAAAGAAAACAAATTCTGGTTAAAGACTCTGAACAAAATGAAGTAATCGCTTTAATTACAAATGTACCCCTCTCCTCTAAAGCATTACAAAATTCTTTATTTAAAATTAAACAAAAACCACCTGATGAGGATCAGCAAAAAAAATTCTACCTTAAACTAAAACCCAAATTCATTCTTACTAATGAGAAGCTTTGCAGTGATAAATTGTTAGAGCTTCCAACTTGTATTCAATATATGTCACAGCTACAGGGAAATAACTAGGGTATGGCCAAAACTTAAGGAATCAGTGAAGACATGGCCATGGGGGAATTTGATTTTTATTCAACAGAGATTTTGTCCTGATTTTTTGGATATATATATATATATATTTATATTTCCTACTTTCAAACCTGTTCGATTTTCAGCCTCTCCAACAATCAGGTTTATGTGATTAGACAAAGACTGGAAAAACAGGAGAAGAAAAAAATCTAAGCAGTCCAAATCATTAAACATTAAAGCATATGAAATGTAACTTACACCAAAAAGTGATATATGTCTTGGCATAGTGACTCACAGAATAGTTATCAAGTCAACACTATATCATAATGAGGCTCAAGGTAATTGTGATTCCAAATGAATCCTGGCCTCATCTCTAACAGTAACAACGCACTCTAAATACAGTGTGGCAATACTTTATGGGAAAAACTTGTGTTTTTTGTAATATCTGGATATATGGAGTAGGAAAATTTGTTGTGACCCAATTATAGAAAGAATATGTGATTTTAATTTATACTCCATAGTGCATTCTACCTTTGTTAAAGTTCTAATCTCATGAATCATTATAGCAAGGTGACCCTGAGTTCTCAGAAGCTAGCAGCATAGTAGAGGGGAATAATCCCTGGCTTTAGAGTTTGAGGAACTGGATTCAAATTCTCCCTCTGACATTTACTTGTGTGACCTTAAACAAGTAATTGAATCTATATATGTGTGCCTCAGTTTCCTCATCTATAAAATAAGAGAATTGAAATAGATGGGTTCTGTGGTTCCTTTTAGCTCTCTGTTATCCAATGGTACAACCCAATGGGATACAAAAGTTTACCATATGAGCCTATTAATGAACAATCTGTAATAAAAGGACCAGAGCAGAAACATTTCGTGAATCTCCTTACCATGACAAGGTTATTGATTTTTTTTTCCACACAGAGTAATTCTCAAAGACCATTTTAAACACTGTATAAGGTTACAATTGGCCTCAGTGGAGGGGGAAATGCAGTGCTAAAATACAAATACATAATCCATTAAAGTACCTTATGTTATTAGTTGATACTTAAATAGACTTTAAAAACTTATCTATGACTTCAAGTTATTTTTGAACCCACAACAAGCTTTACTTAAATTTTTTAAAAGTCAGTTATTACTATTTATCAGGGTTCCAAATAACAACAACAAATTTAGTATGAAAAAGGTTTTCAAATTGTTATACATGATGTTATCTCACTTGACCATACCACTGACCCATTTTGAGAAACCCAAAGCCCAGCTAGCAACCACCCTCTCTTCAGTTATGTGTCCTATACCTATTTAGAGAGTTTTATTAACAAAAATTTCTGTGCCTGGACTTATTGCTAATAGTTCCACTTGAAAGACTTGATCAGTTCCATTCATTTTAAATCACTTAAGGTGAACTTCTTTGGGTCCTTGAATAACTGGTGACATAAGTAATGTCATACTGAATGCCTTCTCTAATTCTCCAATTTATTTATTTATTTAGTTGGTTGGTTAGGCAATTGGGGTTAAGTAACTTGCCTAGGGTCACACAGCTAGTAAGTGTTAAGGGTCTGAGGCCAAATTTGAACTCAGATCCTCCTGACTCCAGGGCCAGTGCTCTATCCACTGTGCCATCTAGCTGCCCTCCAATTTATTGTAATATTCCTTTCCCCCAGAGTATCCAAACTGCTTGACCATTTACAACAGCTGGTGCACTTCCTTAACATTCCAGATACTGATCATCAGAATGCCTATATTCATTTTCCTAGTTACAAAATCAAATTAACACCCTAGCATGGGTCCATTCAGTCTATTAGCAAAAGACTTCATTGGTATATTTTCTATTATGTACCCTTTTATGTATGTCCTGTGTTTCTGAGAGGTGGGACATTTGGCTTCAATGTGTTCCCTCTGGAGATGGAAAGGAATATGTTTGAAAAGGCAAAAATCTCTTACCAAAGTATATTTATAGTGTGTAAACTTGTAGGAATCTGTATCTTGATTTTGTATGTTTTCCAATGCCTGAGAAGAAAAATCTGCTTTTTAAATTAACAATGAAAACAATGCTACTGTTATTTAGTTACTTAAAAAAAAAACAAACGAAACTACTCTACTATATCTTTCTTTTCTTTGATTTTCTTCCAAATGTTTTTTGGAGAGTCAGCATGGGTCAGGCATATATTTAGAATAGATTTAACACCAAAATTCTGACACTTCACTTGTGGCCATAGGTATTACTTAATCTTTCTAAGTTTCAGTTTCCTAATCTGCAAAATGGGAATAATACCTATAACACACCATTTTGTTGAAGTTCAAATTAGTTAATGTACTTAAAGAGATTATTGAATTTTAAAGCTCAACATAAAATTCAGCTACTTTATTATTGTTATTATAATAAAATATAATTTGTGTTATAATTATGTATAACATATGACATGGTAGTTATATGAATATTATAATATGCAAAATAAACAATCATAATAAAGTACATAATCACAATAATAAATATATAATTTATATAAATGATAAATATATATTATTTATATAAATGATAAATCTCAATAATAAAAACTGTATTTGGTAAAAGACAATAGGACCATAGGATATTTTACCCATAAAAGTTTTTCTAGATTAGAATTTTTTTTTTGCAGGGCAATGAGGTTTGTGTCTTGCCAAAGGTCACACAGCTAGTAATTGTCAAGTGTCTGAGGCTGGATTTGAACTCAGGTCCTCCTGAATCCAGGGCCAGTGCTTTTATCCACTGCGCCACATAGCTGCCCCCTAGATTAGAAATTCTTAAACTTTTTTGTGCCATGTATCCTTCTGACAATCTGAAGAATCCTATGGATCACTTTTCAGAAAAATGGTTTTAATTGTATGAAATAAAATTCATAGAATCATAAAGGAAACCAATTATGTTGAAACACAGTTATCAAAATATCTTAAAAACAAATTAATGGATTCTACATTAAAAGCCACTGATCCAAATTATTTAAAAGTCCCATCTGCTTATGTGACTAACGAGAAAATGTACATCTAGATACATGATATGACTTACCCAAGAACACTTAATAAGAAATAGAACCAGGATTCAAATCGAGGTCTTCTGAATGCAAAGTCAGCACTCTTTCCATTACATCACAAAGAAATGTCCATAACTATGGAGACTTCTAAATTTAGAGTAGAAAATATAATTTGTAGATCATGTGTGAAATATAAGTTTAGGAAAATAGAATACCTGTGTTAATATGAATTATTGTGAATATTCTAAAATAATAGATCTAAAGATTTCACATTGATGGAGAGTACAGACATTTGCAACAGGTTGATATTCTGATTTGCTTATATATACATGTATTAAACATGTATGCATATAAGGACTATTGTATGTTGCATATTTTGCTTTAGTGTACCATCTTAAGTAATGGTCTCATTTGTATCAAAGCTCTAAGAGGTAAGGTAATCAAACTCAATAAAAGCCCCTTTATTCTCTTTGAGGGAAACATGAGAACTGATGAAAGTCAAGGATTCCTAGCCAATTTACACATAGATATTATATAAACATATATAGATATTAACATAATGTATACATGCTGATTAACAGTCATGTATTGATAGTGGTTCTAATAGCCATTTTCAAAGTATTGCAAGTATCTTCTGTCTCTTTCAAATTGACTTACGATAAAGTGTCAATCTGTTAATGTGGCAATAATCTTCCAAACAAAGCATAACAAACATATTGTAAGGAACCCTGCAAGAGTCCATGTTCTTAGATTTGCTGCTCTAATCTCATAAGCACTTTTGCTATAGTATGCATGTTAATTGCCACTTATCTTAATGAGTTCTCTCTCAATATTAAAAAGGGGGCTTGTTTTGAAAGTAGGAGACTTCTTTGTAGAGAGAAGAGGAAGAAAACAGGGGTTCTGAAGAAGAGACTCATGGTAGAAATGGGAAGCTTTTCTGTCTCCTTGTTCTTTTGTGCTGCAGTGAAAGGCTTCTGATTTAGAAGCTCTGAAGGCACTAAATTACTGCCTTCATCCGCAGTGTGGTGGGAGATTAACCCCAGCAGAGGTAATGAAATGGAACTTTGACTTTGAAGGCAGAAAGCACAGCAGGAATGCCTCAGGACATTAAGGTTGAATTATGCAGTAGCTGGCACAATCAGTTTCTCTGTTGACTTATACCTAGGCAGTTAAGAAAAAGGTATCAGATAGTTTTCATTTAATGTTGATTTGATTTTAAAGTCAAATGATTGCAAATCAGGTTATCTCATAGTATCCTTTCCCCCAAGAAGTTCTGTATAATAGCAAAAAACAATAAAAAGTGGTGGAACCAGGTGTGGTAGCAAAGGCTTCCTGATGCCAGGAAGGTTGGAGCAGGTGGATCTCACCAAAGTTAGTTCGAAGCATCAGTGGCATAAGCCTGTAGTGTGTCTGGACTAAGTTGAACATTAATATGACAAGCCTCTCTACCTACCACCTCCCCCAAGAAGGTCATCAGGATATCAACCAAGTCAAAACTGGAGCAGTGATAGCTCCCGTGCCCGTCAGACCAGTACCAGCTCATAAGCAGCAACTTCACTTTCAACTTGGCCAAGATTAGGAGATACAGTCTTTGTTGCTATTGTTGTGACACAGTCTTTAAAAGGGGGGGGGAAGCATTTCTCAAAGTAGGGGTATATGCCCTTCCTCCATCTCTTTCTGATGACTACTATACACCCCACCTGACTGAGCGACAACAGTTGCCTGTCTCCACTTCCTGTGTCCCAGAGAAGTTCTCTATTAATTCTGGTGTGGCTGTTTTCCTATTAGACAAAATTTTATGCAGACAAATACCGTATTCTATCTCCTCCTCTTACTGCCTAACACAATGTGATACATATGGTGATATTTACTATTTGTCTAATTGAATTGAATTTGACCTTATCTTTCTTCCCCATAAAATAATCAAATAAGTCCTTGAGTGGATATTATTAGAAAGAGGCTGGAGAAATTTTAATTAAGTAATGTACTAAAAAAATTTGATAATGGGCTATTCCATTAATACATGAATCATATACAAATAAATTATGAGCCAGGATGATAAATCTTATTATTTAAAGAAATTATTAAAATTTTAGAAAATATTGTCATTAATCCATAAATAACACTTCTGAAGATCCAAAAATTCAGTACCAATCTTGATTCACAGTAAAATCAAATTTGAGTTGTGGTCAACTAGTCTAAATCATACATTGAAGGAATACCTACTATAATATACCTGCCAAGAGCTGCTCTTCCTCATCATAATCGCCATCATCACCACCACCACAATAACAATAGCAACTAGCACTAATATAGATATCACTTTCGAGTTTGTAAAGTGCTTAGCACTTATTATCTCAGTTGATCCTCACACCCCTGTGAGTTAAGTGCTATTATTATCTCCATTTTACAGATGAGGAAATTGAGACAAGGGGTTAAGTAGCTTGGCTAGGGTCACACAGGTAATAAGAGTCTGAGGCTAAATTTGAACTCAGGTTCAGCTCTCTACCTAACTACCTATCATTGAGTTCCTTCTTGATGAACTCTAAAAAAAGGGGGAACCCACCATTTCTCTAGTAGTCCATTTTACTTTGGGAGAGCTCCAATTGTTATGAAATTTTCTTGACTTTAAACCTAAATTTGCTTCATTTCAATTTCTACCCATCCTAATTCGACCGTCTGGGACCAAATTTATTCAGTCATTTTCAGTCACATCTGACTCTTCATGAACCTATTTGAGGTTTTCTTGGCAAAGATACTAGAGTAGTTTGACATTTCTTTCTCAAGCTAAGTTTTATAGATAAGGAAACTGAGAAAAAAAAGGATTAAATGAAATGCTCAGGATCACACAGCTAGTAAGTGTCTAAGGCCAAATTTGAACTCAAGAAGATGAGTCTACCAGGCTTAGCACTCTATCCACTGCACCACCTAGGGGTCAAAGGAAACAAGTCTATTGCTTCTTCCCCATGATAGCCCTTCAGATATTTGAAAATTACCTGAGCCTTCTTTTCTCCAAAGAAACATGCCCCATTCTTTCAGTCAGTCCTCACATGCCGTGAACTCAAAGTCCTTCCTCAGCCTGGACACTCTCCCTGCTCTGCTCTAGGCAATCTCCTGCTAATCGATGTGAATTAAAATCCTGTTTTTGAAGCATAATGGCTGTTTGACCATGAGAGTTAAGCCATTTGATCTCTCAGTGTCCTGAACAATTTTAATACTGTATGTTGTAGATCAGTTACTGATCAGCATTGGTAATTGGACTTTTGTCACTTGAAAGTTTCAGAGAGTTATGAAATCACATGTCATTCATTTACACTGCATACTCCCAAAATAAATAAAAAAAAATTCTTTGACAAAATAAGGAAAGTCTCCCTCACGAACTCTATCTTAGGTGACATTTAAAAGTATTTAGTTACTGCAATACCTCAAGGTCTTTGGAACTAAGTTGCCTTTAATGGAACTTTTAGGGTCCTAGTGTCACAAACAGCAAACCTGAAATGACCAGGGAGAAGTATATTGAAACTTCCTCGGAAAGACCATGGGAAAGAACACATGAGTTTTTACTTCGTCTAGACTCCAAATGCCATCCTTACTCTCTGCCAAACCATTTAGAACGGGAAAGATTACTGAATGAGATAAAGTATATACAACATTTTGCAAATGTACAATGTGTCAGCTGTTATGGTTATTATCATGAAGACTAAAAAAAATATTTTATTCTGCTACAGAATCTTTTGACAAGCAGTTTGGCTTGGTGCATCTGTTCCTCTGCCTGGCCTCAACTGTTTGGAACAAGGTGCCCCTCCCAGGATAAGCTCATCACTTCTAAACTCTCCACCATGCAGGTAACTCAAGACTTGATTGACTCTACCTCACTCAGCTTCCTTCTCTCCCCTTGGAGTGGAGGACTAGAGGATGGAGAGAATGCCTTCCTTTATAGAGGGCAGAAACTATACTCTCAGGTCATTCCACTTTGCATTTGCTGCCCTTCTTGGTTTCAGTCCATGGAACAACATGCTCTCACATTGGATACCCTCACACTTCCTTGCTACCTTTTGTGTGATTCCCACTTTAGGTCAATGAGGGCAGGGAGGGTCCTTTTTTATTAATTGTATTCCCAGGACTGAGAACAGTATTTGATACTTTGTAGGCAATTAAGAAATGTTTATTAGGTTGATGGATATAGTGCTGGGATTGAAACGAGAAAAACATGTTCAAATCTTGCTTCAGATATTCTGTAACTGTGTAACTACGGGAAAGTCAATTAATTTCTCCATTACTCAGTTTCCTCAACTATATATTAGACATAGGGGGCAGCTAGGCTGTGCAGTGGATAAAACACTGGCCCTGGATTCAGGAGGACCTGAGTTCAGATCTGGCCTCAGACACTTGACACTTACTAGCTGTGTGACCCTGAGAAAGTCACTTAACTCCCATTGCCCAGCAAAAAATAAAAACAAAAAACAAAACAAAACAAAAAACAAAAACAAAACACTATATATTGGAGCTTAATAATGGTACCTACCTCAAAGGATATTGGATCAGATACTCTATGTAAGGCACTTTGTGAAACTTAAACAGTCATATCACTTTAAGAGTTAAACTATCAAGTTGCACCTTGTGTTAAGCTTCATCTTCAAGATATAAATATCTTTAGTTCCCTGATTTGTCAGGATAACAGAATATCATGAGCAATGTAATTTGATTTAATAAAGTAATTATTGTAAAAATACTCATTTTAGTTCAATTAATGAATTCTAATATTGGTGAGGCATTCAGAGAAAATAGAATGAAATTTTAACTAGTAATAAACTGGCCATTAAATACTCCCAGGTTCTATAGTAAAGCAAGTATTTAAATGCTCACTAGTCCTCATCAATCAAATGATGAAAATTAGGAGAAGTAAATGGAGACAACTTACAACAAGAAAACTAACAATGTAATTCCTCTTTCTGGTATAAGCAAATTGACCAACCAACATTAAGTTGCCAATGTGTTAAAATGAAATTATACAACACAAGGATAGACTGTTGTATTATTTTCCCTTTATCCCTATGATTTTATTTGTTTTGGTGAATAGATACATAAAGTGTTTTAAGAATGGAATACTTATGTGTTAGGAAGAAAAAAGAAATTAAGTTCTTTTATATATAGTGGAATGAATTGGTTTAGCTTTTAAAAAAATAAAAGGAAAGGCTAGGAGAAAAGAAGGCTGGATAAAGTTCTAGAACAAGCATAATAGTAAGGCAGAAATGGAAGGCGTCTTCACTTTATTTCTACAAATGAACACAATGAAGTCCAGAAAGACATGACCAAATTGACAGATAATTAGTTTCAGAGACAGGAATAGAACCTAGCAAAAGTAGAGAAAGGTCTTCTCATATTCAGTTCAGGACTTATCCCACTATTCAACTTTTCTGCTTAGCACCATTAATAGTTGCTTGAAAATGTCTATATGATGATGCATATTAAAGTGGGTGGAGGGGGAGGAAAATAATCTACACCAAGAAATGTATCTGTTAAGGTTCCTATGGCTGTAATAACCAAGTTTTAAAATTATGCTTCTTGGGGGCAGCTAGGTGGCCCAGTGGACAAAAGCAGCAGCCCTGGCTTCAGGAGGACCTGAGTTCAAATCTGGCCTCAGACACTTGACACTTACTAGCTGTGTGACTTTGGGCAAATCACTTAACCCTCATTGCCCCACCCCACCCCCAAAATTATGCTTCTCTAATTTTCATATGGAGATACTGTTTTTGCACCTTTTAAAGTTGAAAAACATACTGTTTCCCCTAAAATACAGCTTGCTAATAATAATAACAACAACAACAATAATAATAATAACAATAAAATGTTGGGATAAGCAAATGCACAAAAGGGAAGTTTGAAGGACAAGGATACTCGGTGCTATATTCTCTACACACTATTCTATGGACTGTGTTATACTGGTGAGTTTGATTTCTGTTATACTCTCAGTTATTCCTGCAAGGAAACAATTGATTCATGGACCATGTTAAACCTACAGTACTTGGAAACCACATTACTGATACAGGATCTGGTTCAGAGGGTAAAATGGACAAGAAGGGTGGAGAGCTCAGCAAAAACCCATCTGCTAGAATTAACATTGGATAACTTGAAAGTGGCATTTCAAATGATTTTTTTTGTTCATTTTAATTGGTAGAAATCCTTTAGAGAATAAATTATTGTGATTCATTTAAATATTTGTTTCATCAAGTAATAAATAAATTGCTCACATTACTATGGAGCTTTAAGTTATGATGCAAGGTGCTTTAATAAAGCTTTTTTTTTCCATTTAATCCTCACAAATAGCTTGTGAGGCAGGTGCTATTGATGTCCATCTTCATAGTTGAGGAAACTAAGGGTAAGAAAGTCTACATGATATGCTTGGGGTCATAGAGCTGGGAGGTAGCTATCCATTCCATTATCTACTAAGACAGGCTGCCTCTCTCAAATAATTATTTACTCATTATATACTCTGTGTCTAGCACAGTGCTAAGAATTCTGGGGATCGAGAACCTGAATCATAGTTTGAATCAAATTTTAAAGGTGGAAGGGGCAAGAACACTTCACCAGAGGCTTCACAGGGTTTAGAGCTAGAAGGAACTGTTAGAAACATTCTAGTTTCACTCCTTACTTGAAGCATGGATAGTCGCTATTCAAATGGATCTTTATTCTCATTAATTGTTAAGTTCCCTCCAAAGATAAGTCTGTATCCCATCTTTGCCTATCCAACCTGAATGACTTTTATTTATATCTTTTTAAAAGTTCTCCATAGGCTTCTACCCTTTTTTTTGGTGGGGCAATGAGGGTTGTGACTTGGCCAGGGTCACACAGCTATTAAATGTCAAGTGTCTGAGGTCAGATTTGAACTCAGGTCTTCCCGAATCTAGTGCCAGTATTCCATCCACTGAGCCATCTAGTTGCCCACCTGGCTTCTACCCAATTTTAAGGGTATCATTAGAACACTTTAGACATTCATTTGCCATTCCTCATTCCTGCCATATGACAGACTCGTGTTCTTTTTCTGTCCTACAATTCTTTGGTTTCATTCTTTACCTTTGTGATACTCATCTTTATTCCTTCAGAACTAAACTTGCAAGAGCATGAAACTCTAAGGTGAATAATGTCTGAGATGATGCCAGTGGGAATAGATTTACGAATGTACCTTCTGCATACAATGGCATAAACTTGAACTTCATTTTCATGGCTACAGTATTCTCTGGCCGGGTTGGCAGAGTAAGAGTGAAGTTTGTTACTTCATGTTCAAACGCTATTGTAATTTTGAATTATGAAAAAGATATCTCCCATGGAGGCACTTCATCTCATCATAGCAAGTTCTTCCATACACAAATATACAGTGAGATGAAGGAATTTTAAAGAATATTCCCAAGGGAAAATAAATGCGGGAGTTACCTAGACACCCCAAGGAATTTATTAGGAACTTCAGACTTCAGAGGTTTTCCCTCTGGAGAGTAACTACCTGGAACATTTAGAAAGTTTTTCTTTGATTTCTCCATGTATAAGCAAAATAATTTGATGGATAAATTCTGAGGCATACAAGTGATCTTTAAAGTAAGGCTTCTTAAACTTTTTCCACTCACCACTCCTTTTTTTTGTTTGTTTGGTTTTTGGTTTTTTTTGGCAGGGCAATGGGGGTTAAGTGAATTTCCCAAGGTCACACAGCTAGTAAGTGTCAAGTGTCTCAGGCCAGATTTGAACTCAGGTCTTCCTGAATCCAGGGCCGGTGCTTTATCCACTGCACTACCCAGCTGCCCCCTCACCACCCCTTTTTGCCAGAGAAATTTGTATTTGACTCCAGGCATATAAGTATACAAAACAGATATATAAACCCCTTTACTGTTGCCAAATTTTTCACGATTCCCACATTCAGTTATGCAACCCCATATGGGACTGGGTAACCCACAGTTTAAGAAGCTTTGCTCTAAAGGAAAATGCTGGGCAAAAAAACTGATTTTACTTTTTTTTAACCTATCAATTTAACTCAAATAAAGTATTATAAAGACTGCCTTAAAATGAGGCCCCCCTGAGATAATCAGTAAGCCATTTAAAAAGTACTTACAAAATTCTAGGCAATATGCAAAATGCTAGAGATACCAAAAAAAAAAGTTTCAAAAGCTGTCCCTGCCCCCTAGGAGGTCACATTCTAATTGGGGAGATATTATGCAAATAAATATGTACGTACAAAATATACAGAGAATTGACAGAAGACAATCTCAGATGTTTTAAAAAGTCTTCCTATCTTTATCTGTTACTTTTTTTCTTTCAGTTATTAATTTTCTTAGCATCGTGTACAAAATGCATGTTATAATAAACTGCAGTGTAAATTTCAGGACTTTCATTATTCACCTAAAAATTGGTGAGAGCCTTCTATAACATAAAATGAATCTAGAAGAGATATATAAGAATGTCATTATATATGATACAATTCCTTACATTATTCATTAGAATACAAAGTTCTTGTAAAAGAACAACAAAATTACATATGGTATATTGATTGTTGTTCATTATCTTTTCTTGAAGATCATGACAGATGTCATCACTTGGAATGAAGTAGATTTAAGTGAGGAAAAGCTGTGCAAAGTCACCAGCCTCATTTTCTATTCCAGAGCCATCTGGGTCCAGTGCCAAGATATACATCAGAATGATTGGAAATGACCCCAGATGTTTGAGGCAATTGGGGCTAAATGATTTGCCCAGGGTTACACAGGTAGTAATTGTCAAGTATCTGAGGCTGGATTTGAACTCAAGTCCTCCTGACTCCAGGGCCAGTACTCTAGCCACTGTGCCACCTAATTGTCGGTTTTTATGTGAAATAGTTACAATAAAACACAGGTGCTAATTCTGTGTGCCATGGTTAAATTTACATAAAAAATCTAATGCACCTATTTTCCTTTGTGCTTTCAACAGAGATACTAGTTTTAGTAAAACAATTCTACTTCAAATGAAACAAGCAAATCACAGCTACAGTAAGTGAAATCATTTTCCCATGTTGACATTTGATAAATTACTTTTGAGAAGTGTGTATCAGGAATTAACAACATCCAAAAAAGAGGATTAATCAAAAAGGATTAAAAATAAGACAACTACTATTACTGCAAAACTCATGCATGAAATTATTTTAAGGAACTCTGAAGTGACAACTTTTGTCTTTATGTAAGAAAAAGGTAACAGACTCTATAGCACACCAGGATACCTCAGTCTTAAGAACCTCAAAATTTATTTTTAGCTCTTTCATTAAATCAGTCTGTCACAGTAAGGATGTTATATCTTGAACAGAAACACTCTCATACACAACTCATTCTACAATCACACTAACATATGAATTAATTAGCTTTTATTTTTATTTTGAAGCATTTGTTAAGTACACTGTGAAATACCCAACTCTAGATGCTAATCTGAAATGGAAGGAATATTATTTTCTTCTAAATCACCTAGATTCAATATCTTACAATTATCTTTGACTCTCCTACTCTTGGTTCAAGAAACTCTGTGGCTCTCCACTCCTAGTAGTAAAAAGCTCATGAGCCCCTCTTGATGTGTTCAACTTTAGCCAGGGAACACAAAAAGCAAAAGTATTTACTAAGATAGTAACCTAAGAATGATAGACACAAATCATTTCCTCCATAAATATAAAGGTTGACTGCCTTATGATTCTAATAGATATGATGGAATGATGACTTCTTTATATATTAAGTATAAGTATAATAACTTCTTGATATTTTAAGACCTTAATGCCCTTTTTGTCTCTTTTCTGTCCTCTTTACATTTCAGTGTAAACTGAGGATGGAGGCATTCTCCTGGTTGCTACATAGTGTTCAGTATTGCCTTGCTGCTGTTATTTAGTCAAAACAAATGCTATTATCATGAATAATATGAGAATAAATATCAATCCAATGCAAGGAGTCTTGGTACTTCAATTTATCAGCTACAAATATTGATTTGTATTGGATAGACTCTTAGAATTATATTGCATCAAGTGGAATTGAGGGGAATCAATTGATTAGTGGTCTCATGATCACTGCCCCATCAACAGATGCTTACATGACATGCACTCAAAGCTCTTTAACATCCTAGTTGCCCTCCTCTCCTGGATGGTCTCCATCTCATTTATATTCACAAAGGGATAGCAAATGAAGAGAGTGACTTGAATTTCAGGTTGCACTAAAACACAACATGCACAACTGAATACAATTCTTCAGTTGTGATCTGACAGTACTGCAGAAATAGATTTTTTTTCAGAAATTTGGTTTCTTTATAAGCAATATCTGATGTAAAATATTTTAAAATTATTTTATCAAAGATGAATTTTTTTCCTTTTTAAACAACATGTAACTTAATTATTCTTCATAAGTTTTATTCTAAAGTCATTATTTGTATTCCTAACTACTATAATACATGATGTTCCTTGATAATTCTGATTCATTTTATTTCATCCTTTTCTGCCTACTTATATGAAATGGATTTAAGCTCCAGAGAAAGTGCTTCTCTGCATTGGTAGAGGTTGTTTCTTCAGTGTGAATTCCCTATACCAATGAAGTCATAGTTCTAGTTCTTTCCAATTTTACGTTTTTTGTAGTAAATCAAAATAAGACATCAAAAACAAGATTAAAGCAGTTCTTTTACAAAATATTTTTTATCTGTTAGTGCCAGAATTGCATAAGTATTTTTAACATAGCTGAGGGTTAAGTATATGGTAACCAATATTTTGTAGCTGAGAAATTGAAGTATCAGAACTCCTTGCATTGAATTAATAATTGCTCTTATATTATTCATGGCAACAACATTTATTATGAATAAATAACAGAGGCAAGGTAATACTGAACACTCAATTTAATATGAATTCTTCAAAGGGGGTATGAATGATGCTCAAGTAGCTATCTCGAAGCATGCCATAAAATTACCTATCTTAACATTTGCATTCCAATGGATATGATTTCTTTCTCTGTGAAATATATGCAAAACCCACATCACAGTACATCTGCACTCCTAGGCTCTACCAGTTAAATTTCTTTGGGATGAATTTTAAGTATACTCTTATATACTCAAGCCACATGCCTTTCCATAAAGATACTGGAAATATGACATAACTATAGTATTCACAGATGGAGACATATTTATGGTAGCTCTATCTGCATAAATCAAGAAAATATGAATAAAACATTGTTTAACTATACAACAAAGCAATTTTGACTTCAGAAGTAAAGCAATACTGATTCCTATTCTATTGGGAGAAAAGAAACACCTATTAACAATTTCTTTAATAAATATCTTTCATGGTTTTAGCAAGCTCAGGAAAAAAAATGTAATCCTTAACATTTACTTTCTGATGGAGAGGTTTGAAAGCAGTAGAGTAACTAGAATTTCCTTGGCTTTTAATTGTGCTACTATAATTCTTCAGGAATTTATATCATGATAGGAAACTCACTGAGGGCCAAAGAAGAATCTACTTAAAGAGAAAGGGAAAGATATTACTGATCAATTAATGTAATATTCAAGCATGTGACACCAGGTCCTTAGATGCAAACAACCAATATGCCCTCCCATTGCATTGAATGGAGATGTTCTATTTCTTGTTAATAGTTGAAAATAAATGCATATTTAGAAATTCTGAGCATAGCATTAGTTTTTCCTTTAAGTTTTATTCAGCAGATTCCATAGATAAATTCTAAACACACTACACTCTAACCTCAACACAGAGCCATAGAACTCAAAGTCAATTAACACTCTTAAGACACAAAGAAAAAGTCATAATATAGACAAAAGTCAGAAACCTTCTTTTTTGCTATCTAATGTAGGAAAAAATAAATTAAGTTTTCACCCACCTGGGATCTTTCTGAATGCTATCAATGGAAGGTGACCTAGCCAAAGTGCCTTCAGGTGGTATGGCAGGCCCAGATTTGCTGTATGGTGACTCGACAGAAGGACAATACTGCAGCTGTCGGTAGGGGTCTGCGTAATTGGAGGCTGGGCCTGCAGCGTAACTGGCTCTCTGGAAGGTCGAGGCTGCATTCTGTGTGCCGTGCTGACTGCCTGTGCGCTGTAAGGGTACGGAGTCGACACCAGGGGAAGATGGGGCTACGACAGGAAAGTAGGGACAAAGTAAAAAATTGAGGACCTGTTCACAGAAATGGTTAACCAGGTCTAGGCAGAGGAAAAAAATACACACATAAAAACAGGGGTTTGAAAAAAATAAAAAAAAGAAATGATCATAATTGAAATCAAGAAATCCAATATCATCCAGTGCAATTGCAATAAATGAGCCACTAATAGTGAATGAGAAGGGATAATCCTTCATCATTGGGTATTAAATATCCAACAATTGGTGACCTAAGTGAAATGAAAAAAAATTACAAAACTAAAATACAAGATAAATTAGTTTAATATCTTATTAAGAACTAATATCACTCAACATAAAACTAGGTTATAAAGAAACAAGTATAGGGGAGGGGGAAAGGGATACCCTCCCCTTCTGTATCCTTATACAAGTTCTAGTGGTGAATTCACTTGCCTGTAATAAATGTTAATATATAACCAGTTAAAAATTCTAATTTTCACTTTTCAAAATAGTTACAACAATGTTCAGGGAGGGTGAGTTTGGTATATTCAGAATTAATAGAATGATATACATTTTCCAACTTGGCCAATGTGTGAATTTTGTCTTGCTGACCTATGCATTTTTTAACACAAGGGTTAACTTTTTCATTTTTAAAAATCATCCAATTGGTGGGGAAGTAGGGAGGAGTTATAGTAAATGCTTAGAAAATTAATTTAAAACTGAAACACCACACCATTCAAAGACAAATAAGATGATTTTACATATGACATATGTCACACCCCACAGGGAATATAATTGGCACCACTCTGCAAAACAATTTCTATAATATTTCCATTTCTTTTCTCTACACAATTTTTTTCAGAATACCCTATTAACACAGTCCACAGGGGTGATGAAGGGGGGACGGCAATCATGCAAACAGGATCTTATGTAAATAAAATGAATTGACTACTATTCATCTTACATTTCTATTTAATGTTTTAGTATCTCCCCTTGTAGTTTTAGATATTTTCCTGATGAACTGTAGTATTTCTTAGATGTCTAAATTAATTAAAAGTATTATATGAAAGAATACTACTTAAAACAAAGTTCCAATAAGTCAGGTAAATTTGAATATCTTAAAAATAATGTCAGAATGGCTTTTCATGTACCATTATTTTTATTCCATTTACAGGAAGAAAGTAACCACCTTCTTCTAAAACGTGTCTGATAAATTCATGGGCTGCCAAAGAATATTGCAGTTCTTGGTGTCATTAAGATAGACAACACATTTACTTTCTGGTTTACTAGATAACAATGTACCCAAATTAAAGTCTGTGTCAAGACAAGATCAATTATAGTGAGGTAGTTACATTACAATGTTGTTAAACCCCCATTATAAATCACACCAGACTTCCATGAAATGCTAAGTAGTGTCACCTGCTAAAGATGATTGGCCAAAGCTTGTTGTATTCTCCTTTGATTATTGGGAACATGCATCAAATTAAAACACAAATGAAACTGTGTTACAATGACAAAATTCTGGTAGAAGAATTTAGGGACATTTAGTCAAGATGATACAAAGATGAAAAGGATAGGAACAAAACAGGTTCCTTTCCTGGGAATGGATCTGCTTGTAAAGAGAAGCACAACTACTTCCTGTCACATCTTTCATATCAGCTCAGAGGTTTCCAAAAAGGAAAAATGAATATTTCAGAGACAAAGTCCATGCTATAAAACACATTTGACAAGAAAAACTTTCTATCTTACACTCCCTGGGGCTATCATTTAATTAAATAAGCAAGGATAATTTTACATTTTATATCTCAAAGTAATTTGTTTGGACCAATAAAAAGTTTGGTAATATGGATTGTTATTTATTTCTATATTACTTTATTTAGTGATTTATATTACCTCTATGATACTATTCTTGGACATATCACATAGTGTATATTCATACATTTCAATAATAATGAGTATTATAATATTTAATAAAGTATAAATTATAAGAAGAAAGTTTACAATAACAGGAGAGTTTAAAGTTAAATTTGTTAGGACCAAGAGAACAGGCCACTCAGTTAAAGACAAGGCATAAAGCTAGAGAATGGTTCCATTTTTAAGGAAATGAGGATAGGTTAGAAAGCAAACCAAGGATGAAATAGAGATGTACATGTAGTATTGTTTGTTTAGACACGCTTATTTTTTAGTAAATTTTATATAAACATCTGAGGGATTATTACTATTATAAAATATTCATTTACAAAGATAAATCTACATAATAATACATAAAACATTTTATGGTTTGCAAAACATTTCCCTCACAACAACCCTGTGAGGTAGGTAGTATAATTATGATTATTCCCATTTTACAAATGAGAAAAATGAGGTCCTGAAAATTTCTATGACTTGCCTATGAGAATTCTGTTTGTTTAGTATTTAATCAGGATTTGAACTCATGACTCCATACTCCAAGTATGGTGCTATAACTGCTCTAAGCCATGCTGCTTTTATGATGAAAGAGTTTCTTATAAATAGGAACTTATATTAGTATGATGATAAGTTATTTGGTTTAGATGTAGCCTCCCTGAATTAGTGGGTTGTAGAATAGATTGCAAACTATGTGAAGGCTGACTGTTTTATTTTCACTTATAGCCTCTAAAATGAGCACAGTGCCTTACAAACACCTATGTTTCTTTCAAGAGCACATTGAGGAAAGTGACATAATTGGTGAATATATGAACACATCTATTTTATACATAGAGGTATACTTGCATTGATATAATCATATAAAATGAATGTTTTTTTATTGATGACTGTGATTCTATTTGGTTGGATTCTTTTGTTTTATTTCTGGTCCAGTCCCATGTCATTTCATAGGTAGATGAATTCCTGGTCTGAATACTTCCTCCACCAATTCAGATCAGTAACTTGTCTATAACTGAAAGTCTTAAGGAAGGGCCCTGATGGGTCAAGGGATGTACCTATCATTATACATCTTGTATGTGCTTGAAGTAGGACTTGAAGGCAAGTCTCCTGGATTCCATGCTGCCTCTCATTTGGATAGCTATAATGGCTGAAATGTGTTTATTTATGTAATTCTAGAAGTGTAAATTATTCAAAAATTTACCACAGAAGCCTGGTTTTAGAAAACAAAGGTCTACATATTTGTGTCCAAGCTGAGGAATACCCTATGGGATATAACATACCCAATTTGCTTGGTCCTTGGAGATATTCTTAAATTCTGATCCTTCTAGTTGTGCTAAATTGTACTTGTGATATTGGCAAGGACCACTCTGTGTTTCTTAATGCTGCTATATTTGTTAGCTAGCCATCTGCTAGAAAATCAAAACAACTTATAAACTGTCATATGTGTTCTCTCAGACTGTCTCTGATTTATTCCATATATAGCTTGTCTATACAGAACATGTTATCTCTCCCATTAGTCTATGAGCTCTTTGAAAACAGGGAATTTTGTTTTGTTTTGTTTTTGTATTTTGCCTTTCTTTGTATCAGCAAAACTTAGCAAAACACTTGATACTCCAGTGCTTAATATATGATATTTGATTTCTCTTGTTTTTAGCATGGAGAAAATTTCTGGTTAAAAGGGAGAATTAATAAAAGGACATTACCTTTTGAATAGATACCTGCAAATAAGGAGGAATTGGCAACCAAATTCTAAGGCAAAACAGGATGAGCAAAACAAATAAAAATAGGCAAATTACATGAATTACAACATGTGGAATTAAATGAAAACAGTTTGTAGGAGGTGTAAGTTAAAGAATGTTATGAAATAATATAAAGAATATTAGGTGAACCCATTTCTATACACAAAGAAGGGGAAAGGTAGGAAAAACCTCATTGAACAAAGTACATAAGAAACTGAAACAGCAGTAGATCTCTCTCTCTCTCTCTCTCTCTCTCTCTCTCTCTCACACACACACACACACACACACACACACACACACACACACACACCGGACGGAAAGCAGAGCAAATCACCAGGGAGAGCTCCTAAACAATACTGACAGCAAAGGCAGAGAATTGGAATCTCATTGCCTAAGGAGGAATGGGAAAGGAAATAAAGGAATAATACTATTCAAGAATATAATTCATAGAAAGGAAAATATTTCTGGTTTCTTAAATGGTATGGGGAAAGTTATAACCAACACCACTGGAGAGACTGAATTTTTTTCTCTTAGAAAACCGAGAGAAAAATGTTGGTGTGAGCAAGAAGTGCACAAATTAAATTAGGATAAAATTACTTCAATACGTTACATGTAGCCTGATTTCAAGGCCCTGAATATCAATGTCATTTAAGGTCATTTAACCATGGAACATTTTTCAGAACTTTTGCAGGAGTGTTGAGATGCCTAAACCTAGGATACCTAAACTAGTTGGGGGTTGGGAGTGGATACTAATTCTGTCAATTTATATACTGGAATATTTGTGCATGTATATAAAACACACACATATATATTATGAGATTGGATTGTTCAACAAGAGTCATTCCTACTTTGTTTTTGGAATATGCCTTTGGATTTCCAAATCGGAATATTCCAAAAGTAAAAGAATGATTCCTATTGAACAATCCAATCTCATCACATTTCAGGACTGGACATCTAAGAGAACAGACTATATCCTTTTATCAAGAATTGCTTCTGTAACCCACTATATCAATATATTTTTAAAATATATCATGGAGGTGGTTACACAACTTCCTTGTGTATATCAAGTAATCAAAGTCAGTGTTGGGTGATAAGAGGAATGGTTTGCTGGATTTTAACATTTGACAGGCAATGTGGGATAACGTGCAATGGACCATCTCTAGATCAAGAAAGGTCTTTGTTTAAACTTTGTCTCTAACACACAATAGCCGTGCAGCCATGGTGAAGCCATTTAATATCTCAGTACCCCAGGGAATTCTAAAAGACAAGGGCTTGAAGATAATTGATATTTCCATCAGTGAAAGGAGCTCCCCCATACTGATGATATCATAATTCCTGACCAATAATAATAATAACAATATAAATAAATGCCATCAATTCAGAAGGGAACATTTGCTAACACCACCACCAAATAAGGACAGCAGTTAAAGAGAAAGATGGAGGGCAGGGGGAAAAGTTGACTCCTTCCAACAAGAACTCAAAGTGACTTTGCTATGTTTATAGAATTGGTGAAAATAATAAATCATTCAAATACAGGTTCACGTACACACAAAGAAAATAATAAAAATGATTATATGCAAATAAGAAAGACAATGATGTTGACATCACAGGACATCTGAAACTGAATAAGATGTGTAGAACTATGGATTTTTTTAAAGACACCATAAGAAGAAATGAAGCATATTAAAACCAAACAATATCTTCCTTATTATTACCTGGCTTGGATTATCCATACTGTAATAATATGCTGGCATTTTTTTTACAAGACCCTTTTTGCTTAGTTTTTACTTTTTTATCTATTTGCTCCTATTGGAATTCTGTGTATTCTAAGCCAAATTTCTATTAAACCTTGTAAAATTATTCCCTACCTATTCATCTCATAGACACAGCAAACATTTGAAATGGATAGTTCTTGTTCAGCTCTACAAATATTCCCCTTTCCTCTTCCTTCTCTTCAAATATACCTTTCCTTCTCTATTTGATAAACCCTTGGGTAATCTTCTTCCTGTCAGGGGATTAAAACAGCAGGCCCTTCACTAGGAAAACAGCTGCTGCCTTTATTCATCAGCCAGTTACAAAATATTCTGTTTATCTTCTTTAGAACCAAAAATCAAAGGCCTATTAGGGAAAGTTGGAGTTATACTCTTAATTATGATGCATGCCTATATTAGAGATGGAGAGTATGCTTTTAAAAACACATGGAATGTCCTGCTCAATGATGGTAAGTGATTGGGTAAATATCAGAATAGTTTGGGGAAACAGTAGAATTTATAGAAATTTAGCTATGAGGACAGTTAAAAGTAACTATAAGGAAATAAATGTGTTTTAATAATTTAGAAATTTAGGAATTTATGGTACTTAACTCAAACAGAATTCCAAGGAAATAAATAGAATATAGAGCCAAAATATTTTTAAGACTAAATCTTTTTATTTTATGCATCATATGTGTCTATAAATAATGGTACATCATACATAACTACATAGAGGGAAACAAACAGATTTCATTAATATAGTGAACTCCCAGATGAGGAAATTCCTTCTACCAATAAAGGTAAGAACCTTCTATTAAACTTAGAGTCTGAGAGAATTGCCTAGAACAGTGATAAATTAAGTGTCTTGCCCAGGAAAACACAAACAGCATGCATCAGAGATGGCATTCAGATCTAGGCCACTTTAGCTCCAAATATAGCTCTTGTTTCACTCTGCTACACTTCCGAGGTCCCTTCTAGCTTTTAATCTATAGAATTAATGATTTATAAATAGGTGTATATATATGTGTATGTATATATATATATATATACATACACATATATATACACACACATATTAAATTTAGCATAGCATATGGGATAGGATGCTATCCTTGAAGCGAAGAAGATCTGTGTTCAAGTCCTATCTCTACCATATATTGGTTAAGAGATTCTAGGTAACTCTGGAGAACTATAAAACTTCAAAATATGTACTGACCTTAATTGTTAGAGGAAGTTCCATGCACCACTGAAATCATAGATACAATATCTATTTCTATTCCACATATATGCACATATAAATGTATGTGTGTTTATATTTTATTAATTTATTGGTTTTTATCTATCTAATCATTTATTTACACATTTACGTATGGATGTATGTATGTCCATATGTACTTATGTATGTGTTTATATTCTCTCTGGAGCCTAGAAAAATTAGCATGTCAGGTTTCAAAGGGCAAGGAAAACCCATTCCGTTGTCTATTAACTTGCACATTTTGGCTCTATCACTTTTAGACAATCCAAAACAATGCTAATTAGGAGTTTTAAAAAATGTGAATCCTATCTTTACACAAATATGAAAACTTGGTTATAAAAATAAGAATTAATTTTCTGTCTACATTTTTACTTAAAACATATCTTATAACTTGCTGTTTATCATGTTAATAATCAACACTCCACCCTGAAAAAAAATTGATGATCCTTTTCTTGTCATTTCCATTTTTGTCCCAATGGATAGTTACACAACTTTTAAAATGAACAAAATATTCCAGAAAACCAGATCTTAGTTTGCTATTTAGTATATGTTGAATATTTTACTTCAAGTCTGTTTATAATTTTCTAAATTTAGAGTCAAGAAGAGACATGAAAAAAGGGACTTCCAACTTGCAAGACATTGTACAACTTTCAGGCTTCCTCTCTGTCCCTCCACCCCAATACATTAAAATGTATGGAATGTTATGGCAAGAATTAAGCATAACACGGGTCTTTGGATAGGGATATGAGAGAGAACAATTACATGTATATCACCACTTAATTATCTTCATTACCACAATTGTTATTATTTAAATAATCCTTCTTGAGTAAAACTTGAAATGACAAAGGTCATAATCTGATCACAACACATTTTTTTGATGTATTAAGGCTGGTCTTCAAAAGAGCATTAATATAGGAGAAATGCAAATAGTAAGAATTTTCATTTTATAGCACATTTCAGAAGGACTCAAAAAATTCAGCCTGTTTTTGTGGTCTAGGCAATATGATTATCAAATACAGGGAAAAGTGTGACCATGTATTTTTAAATTTTTTTTTTTTTTTAGTGAGGCAATTGGGGTTAAGTGACTTGCCCAGGGTCACACAGCTAGTAAGTATTAAGTGTCTGAGGCCGGATTCGAACTCAGGTACTCCTGACTCCAGGGCCGGTGCTCTATCCACTGCGCCACCTAGCTGCCCCCGACCATATATTTTTATATGGAATTTCACTTCAGATAAATGGCTAGTGATTCCATTAGATATATAGTCATATATTAGTTGATCCCTGTGGGAATACACCACCATCAAATATTTGTTCATTATGAAAACAGTAATAGAAGCTACTTAAAAATAATTACTTGTGTATATATGCATATAAATTGCTTCATATGGAAACAGAGATGAGATAGATGTTCATGGAAATAAAAAAGCTATAATCAAAGAATGGAAGGTATAATATGGATTCCTCTAGTAGGCATCTACAATTTGGGGGGGGGGGGTAATGTGATACAGTGAGAAAGAACACTGCACTAGGATTCATGAGAGCTGGGTTTTAATGCCAGGTTTGCCTTGAAATAGTTCTTGGGCAAATTGTCTAATTTTTCTGAGATTGTTTCCTCAATTGTTTCATCTATTTAATTTTGATATTTCTCAGACTTTAGATTTATGTGTCCTTTGGTTCAACCAGAAAAAAAATGTAGTAAAGTCCTCTTTTTAAAAGTAGGGAACTGGATGAGGTGGGGAACATGGGATCACAGAATGGGAATTTCTATAAAGATTTTATCCAAAGAGCCAGGTCAGTGTATGGGCAAGAAGATAGTGTAAGGATGAGTATAACTCAAATTGGAATAAATTCTGAATGTCCAAAGAAAAAATAAAGTAATGTAACCTTTTAAACAACTGAAACAGAAGGACATAAAGGCAAGTGGGAGAGACAAGGGTTCTAATGGAAATCTAAGGATATTTCTTAGCTGTCTATTATGGAAAGGAAGATAAAAAGGCATTTTTAAGAGTCATACTGAAATTAGATTTTTTTCCAATTGATACCTGCAAAAATCATTTTAGACTTTTTTTTTGCTTATAATTTGTCCAAACATTGGAAAGAACGTGAAGTTTGTTAATTGCTTTAAAAATTAATGTTAGAGGGCAGCTAAGTGGTACAATGGATAAAGAACTAGCCCTGGATTCAGGAGGACCTGAGTTCAAATCTGGCCTCAGACACTTGACACTTACTAGATGTGTGACCCCTGGCAAGACACTTAGCCCTCACGGCCATGCAAAAAAATGTGAGAGGTTGCATGATCTAGTGGAAAGGTCACTGGTCTTGGAGTTAGACCAATTTCAAACCTTAACTCTCTTATTTACCCATGTGACCTTTTTAGTTTCCTCTGAAAAATGAGAAATTAGGGTTTAGATATATTCAAGTTTGTCTAACTTTCAAACAAAAAAATGATGTGTATTTGTATTATAACATACCGTCTTCATAGTGATCTTTTGAGGTAGGTAATGCATTTATTTTCATTTTATAGATGAGAAATCTTAAAAAAAAAAGTTTAAGTGACTTGCCTAAGGTCAGACAGACTGATAGGAAAAAGAGAGAGCAACAGGAAGAGGAAGATGATAGAAATGTAATTTTCAAAATGTTTTCACAACTCATGTCTCATTTTATCCCAATAAAACCCTTGTGATGTTGGCCAGACAGATATATAAGCAGATTACAAAAAACAAAACAAAACAAAAAAAATCCTAGAATTTGGAGAGGATAAGTGCTTTGTCCAAGATAAAAAGGGTAAAAAGAAAAATAATCCAGGCCTATTGACTCTTGGTCTAGTGTTCTTTCCTTCATGCCACTCATGGAGTCTCTCATGAATTTGTTCAACAAAAAACCAAAGCTAGCAAAAGTTGTAACCACAGTGTATGCATCAGGCAGATTCAAGTAGCTGAAAGGGACATTTCCAGTGTTGTTTAAAAGCAAAGAAAAATATTCTGTTGTTTGTATTTTCTCTATATAAGTTTTTGTAGTATTTATAACAAGTCAGGTAGCTGTATTAGTAAGTCCTACCTGTTGCATCATTTTGTCATGTGGCAAAATGTGCAGGCTGAAAGCTAAAATTTGCTTATGTTATCCTGGCTATATCCTTGTGCATCTTTCTTTCATTGGTTATTTCCAAAAGTATCACTAATATCTTCCTTGTAATACTAAATTCATTCATATCCAAATGCTAACACACACACTTCTATTGATGGAGTTAGGTGTGTGGATGGACTGTGATTTCATTAGTATGGGAAACTATGGGGTGAGGAAATTCCCTCTGTCAATGCAGGTCGGCACATACTTTGCAACTTGTAGTTTCAAAACGATGCTTTGAGTTTAAGAGATTTGAGATTACGTGACTTGCCTAGGATCATACCCAAGATTTGAACCCAGTGTTTCCTGATTGTGAGGCCAGGTTTCGATCTAGAAGATAACACTGCCTAAAGTATTCAATATTTTATCTGCTCTATCCAAGGGGGCATTCAATGATATACACAGTTGTTTCTCTAATCCTCTTTCAAAATTAGCATTTAGGGCTAATTGTATTTCCTTCAAAATATATACACAAAAACAAAGTACGCTGTGATAAGAATAGTTACAGAGGTGATCTTTCATTTTTGGAGTTCTGACCTTATTGTATTTTCTTTGGAATAGAGATATCATTTTATTGGCAGCTTTAGAGTGATGCATATTACATCGCATTGATATTATGTCAAAGGGTTCCAATGTAAGGTGGATTCCAATTAAAAGCTTTCAGCAGTTACATTTTACAATATTAACTGAATGTGATCAATCCTGTAAGACATTTATTCTTTATTTATATTGTGCACATTGAGAGGCCCCCTCCCAATATAAACTGAATGTTTTCATTAGGTTTCCTCTAATATTGGTATGTTAATTTTCCCCAACCTCAGAAAGGCATTTGTCCATTTGCAATGAAGCTTCTATAGTAAATTCTTTGTTGTGTGGCTCCATCAATTATAGTGTACTTTTGGTTAACCAGGTATATCATACTGCATTTCCCTATATCAAAACCATTTTTATGCATCACTAAAGATCTTTACAATATCAGTAGATTGTGGAGTTGTATCTCAGAGAAGGGAGTAGATAGCTTATCATCACATTTTAGGTTAAATCTGTGTCCAGGGTTAATTAGTATTCTGCTGAACACAGCCAAGAAAACTCATAAGGACTAAGAGAAAGCTCTGAAATGGTCTCTCTGCAATATATATTATTTTGGATTTAACACTTCTATAGAAATTACAGTCATAAACCAAACAAAAATCTATTTGGTTAATAAGTATCCAAAATTTCTAGTAAAAATAAAGGAAAAAACTGATTCAGAGAGCTGAATTTTTTTAATGAATCATACTTTGATTTTTTTCTAAAATTTTGAAACCAAATACTGAAATTGCCTGGTGATTTACATTATTTATTCAATTCTATAGACCAGATAAGTCTCAAATTTCAAGTTACTTTGTAAATGGAAGATACTTATTTTAACCTATATTAGTCAATTGTTTTAAATTAATCTTTTGATTAATCAGAATAATTTCAGGGAATTTTTTCATTTGAATTTCCCCCAATTGTAAATTAAATAGCATTTTATGATGAGCTTGATAGCATTATATGCTCAAATACTCAGAAATTAATATAATTCTTATTAGGAATTCTGAATAATCTTGATATTCTACCTAGAAATTAAAGTCTTCATGAAATTTGTAGTTAAAAGCATGCACTATAATATTTCAAAATATTATATGTTTGTAATACCAAAAGGGTCACATGTAAACTTGTGTTTTTTATATTTAATATCTCAGAAAGAAGAAATTTAGGATTGATACCTTATATCTAAAGGAATACATCAGGGGCAGCTAGGTGGCACAGTGAATAAAGCACTGGCCCTGGATCCAGGAGGGCCTGAGTTCAAATCTCATCACAGACACTTGACACTTACTAGCTGTGTGACTCTGGGTAAGTCACTTAACCCTCATTGCCCCACCCCAAAATAAATAAATAGACAGACAGATAAATAAAAATAAAGGAATAACACATAAATAAATAAAGGAATATCCCTAATTCATAAAAGCTAATAGGCATATTTAAAAGAGCTTGTAGGATTGAACCAATAGAATTTACAATTATAATCACATCCAAATGTAACAAACTCATATATTTACATATACATGATACTGTTAACATCTAACTGAAATATCAATTTCTAATGTATTTTTTTTTTGGTATTAAACAGGACCTACTTTATATGATGTGTACTTGAAACTCATAACTACATAGGTATTACCTTTTTGGCTTTGTATATTTATATTTATGTACACAATAACAGTAATTTTTACTAGTTTCTTTTCAGTTGTTCTACTTTATGCAAATGTTATTAAGTCTTCATTTTTTTTTAATTTTATTTTATTTTTGTTGATGCAATTGGAGTTAAGCGACTTGCCCAGGATCACACAGCTAGTAAGTGTCAAGTGTCTGAGGCTAGATTTGAACTCAGGTCCTCCTGAATCCAGGGCTGGTGCTCTATCCACTGCACCACCTACCTTCCCCCTTCATTTGCTTTTAAAACAGCTTTTGAAAAAAAAGTCTGGAATCAATAAGTAAGTTATGAGGAAAATGCAGAATTTTATGAGGAGATTAGTCAATGTCACAATTTAGTTTATAAAATTTGTTTATATTAAATAGATTTGTCCCATTTCAGACTAATATAAACAGTCTGGGTATTGTGGTCAGCAGTTATTAACAACACCAGAAATAACAATAACTTAATACTTATTTAGTCCTACTCATTTCCTTATTGGAAGAATAATTGACTAAGTTTATTGAGTTCTAGTAGTAACCTTTTTGTAAGCACTTTAGAGTCTATCTAGCTTCTGTTTATAAGTATGTCTTTCCCCTTCTTCTTTTTCCCCCTCACATATCCATTAACTTGACATAAAATATGATGCATTATCACTTATGAAAGTAGCTCCTATTAAACTATAGATGTTGTAACAGCATGGCATTTAATTATATGAAACAAATAAACAAACAAAAAACCCAATAATGTGAGTCAATCATTAAGGAATAATCTCCAGTACTTGTAACATATGAATTCCTTTTGGGACTATCAATTGCTTGAATAGAAAAGTCACCAAGATGCAAGCTTCATTTTTTTGTTACAAATATTTATTTGATCTAATAATTCATAGGCTTATAGAATTTAGAGCTGGTGCAGAGACCTTCTAGAACATCTAATCCAGACTTCTGGAACACTTGAGTGACAAAGTCACCATGTCAGAAGAATAACCTACAACACAGCCAGGATTAAGGCTTAGATGCATTTATTTCAAGGACCTGGACTTTTTTTTTTAATGAGAGAATTTTCATATATTTACTCATTAGCACTACAAGAGTTACTATTAATTTTTAATGAAATTCACATAAAAATAATTAGCTTATGGACATTAGATATATTTTAAAAATAAATCTATTTTTTCAAATCTAATATCATAAATGAAATTTTATTCTTAATTCTGAATTTTTGAATTGCTGCACATGCTCAGATCACCTAGAATGGTGGGACCAGCTTCTAGAAGAATAGTTTGCATTCCTCTCTGGGTGGGAATAGCTTCTTTCAATTGACTGCAAAGCCAAAACAGGCCCCGTGGCCCAGAGAAAAGGTCTACGGGTTACTCTTTGGTCTGTTTCATTTGTTATTTCACTTCTGGCACAGCTGGTGGAATCTCCACTGGACCTGGAATCAAGTCATGTGATTTTGCAGCCAAGATTCAAGTCTTGCTGTGCAGTCAGCAAGGTCTGGGGGTGTCTGAGACTCAGGCTCAAGGTGGGGGTTTGGGATTTGGAACTTGGGAATGTGTCACGTAGGGAATGACCTAAATTGTAAACTTAATCCTTTTCCCTTTCCCAGAGACTGAGGTGGTGCATGGGGCTGGGAGGGCGGGGATTATATATATATTGGTATTAGGGGGAAATTTGTATATTTACCCTTGCTATTCTTTTGAAGTAAGCATTCCTTTGTAAAATCTAATCCAACTAAATGATTAAATGGATCCAGGGTATAAGGGATACCACCTACAATTGTGGCACATTATTGCTGTGGGCTAGAGCCAGAGAACCATGGGAGACAGGAGAAATATCAGAACACATGGCTTCTAGGCAGTGAGAGCCAGGTTGATCACTATGAAATATCCTACTGAATTCCCCAAATACTTAATGGCTCTTCTACTCATTTGGCACTTTGTTATTTACTTTGTATCCCTTAGGTTTCAGATAATTTTAAACTTATAAAAATTATTTCAGACTCAATTAAAAACTCTTAGGTTAGTCACAAGGCTATTTTTATGTGTCTTTGTGTTCTCCCCTGCTACTTTTTACAACACTTTGTATGCAGGAGTCAGGTCGCAAATAATCAGTGATTTACTCAAACATCAACAAACCTATAATAATCTTTTGTGGAAGATGGTACTTTCATTTTTTGCTTCAAATAAGTTTAAAACTTAATTTACAGTGATTGGAATTTAGTATCAGACAAAATAGTCTTGAGATTTGAAAATGTGTGCATAGCATGGAGGTTTTTGGCACACCTCCTACCAGGTCAGTTCTTAACTTTTCATCTTAATCTTCAAGTTACCCCTCAAGTAAAACCCCTTTAATCAAGTAAACTAATTCATTACTTCATTTTTTGTTTTGTTTTTTTATGGATGGGCTCCTTAACAGCTTGTTTTATTAAGTTCATTCTTCTTACTAGTCTATTTCTTTCCCAACCCCTTACCCCATACCTTGTGGGGTTTTTTTGTTTGTTTGTTTTTCCATTTGGGGTTAAGTGACTTGCTCAGGGTCACACAACAAGTAAGTGTCAAATGTCTGAGGCGGGCCACCTTGTGTTTTTACTCATGCTGTTCTTCCTGCCTGGAATTTATGGGGATGGGACCAATCATTTTCCTCTCAGCCAATCCAAATTCTATATTCCTTTCAGGCCCAATCTGGGAAGGCACTGAGAATTTCTTTTAAAAAAACCTAAACATTTACAGGTAAACTGTATAACATACTGCTTTATAGGTACTTATAAATCACAGTCTCATAGTTCCAAAACATTGGAAATATTTTCTCATTTTTTCAGACATATACATATTATTTTCTGAATTAAATCTGGTGATAGTCCTTTTTTTTTTATTTCTCACAGGGCCTAAAACAAAGCAAGGGAAATGGTAAGTGTTCTAAAATTAACTGTAGCATTGAATTAATTAGCTGTAACTGGTTAGTCAGCTGAGGGCCTTAGGAGTCACTCTAGTTAGGCAGCCTTTTTCCCTAGCTCCAAATTCCAGAGAAAAATCAGGGGACTTAGGTTTGTAGGATAAAATTAATCTATATCTACTTTGATTCAGTAATGCTCTTGAGAGGTCTAGAAAAGCCCTAGGAAAGCAATTCTGTGTTTTGTTTTGGAATTCTGTATTTTTAAAAGAATATTGATTGATACTGAAAAAGTACTGAAGGTATAAATCCAACGTTATTTCTAGATTAGATCAAGACTTCAGTTGGAGAAAGGAGAATAGATGTCTAGATTCAATTAGGAATCTAGTTGGGGAGAGGAGGGTCAATGTATTCATATTATCATCTTTGGGATTCTAGGTTCAGTTGCTAGACAAGTTCTATCAAGAGTAGACAAGCCATGGAGTGCTGAAAATTTCCTCAATCCAAACCATCTGGAGTAGTTCAGAGTTACTTCAAATTGCCGGAGGAAGATCGGGGAAGAGCCGTAAAAATGGTAATGACTTGATCCTAGCAATTTCTCATTGCCAGTAACCAGCACAGATATGTGAGAAGACATTTTGACATGTATGTGAAATGAAATATTTTTAAAAAGATGCTTTTCTACTGATCTTGCAAAAAAGGAATATAATTTTAAAAGTAAAATTAAATTTATTTTCATGATTTTAATAATGATACAGTTAAGCTGAATTTTTCCTGACAATATCTAACATTTTATTAAAGTCCCCATCATTAAAGATGATATACTATGAGGATATGCATGTCAATTCATAGTTACCAATTATTACTGAAAGTCAATGTTGGAAGTTAATAGAGTTTACAGAATTTTATTTTATTTGTTTAAAATAAGAAAGTACAAAAGGAAAAATGCTTTATTAATCAAGATCAAATGTTAATATCAGAACTGGCCTTTTAAATATGACAGACATTTGGTTACATTAGGCCAGAAAGTGACAGGAAAATAATTATTAATTTATGTGGAAACCTTAGATTATTAATAATCATAAGTAAATTTTACATTGTTGAACTTGAAGAAGAATAATTAATATTTTGTCTGTTTCTACTTAGGATGCAATAATATTGAATTATAAATGTTGATAATCAAATATCAATACTGCTTTTACTTGACAATGTAAAACATGTAATTGATATTACAATGCACTTTAACCAAAGTACTATACATCTGTACATATAGTGATAAATCAAAATTATTTTAGGTGTTTTCCCCTACTCTATACTCTATAGATCTCTGTGTTGCTAAACTCTAGATACTAATATTACTTATCCCAAGTTTTAAGACCTGTCCATAGCAATATGCAGCATTAGAAATTTTTTAAAAGTGAATACAAACAATAAATATATAATCATTTGATAAAATATTTTTAAAATGTCATTAACATGTGTTTAAATTACATGCTAACTTACTAGCTAACTAGTTACAGCACATTTGAATGTGAGAAGTGAACCAAACAAATTATTCCATGCATATCATGAGGAAAGGCACTCATTTTTAACGTGTACCATGGGATTTGAATGTGTGCCCATTTGTTAATATAATGCAAATAAAGATCATTCCTTTAACTAGATGAATTTGTTATATTAACTATGGGCATACAACTTTGAAACTAACTATAAACAAAGTATATGTGAAAATTTCCACCTTTAGTATTCCAAAAATAAGAGTATCTTATAAAAATATAAAAGCAATATGCTTTATAGCATTGCATTTAAATTTTTACTCTCCATGTCTAATAAATAAATTATTAACAAGAACAAGATGATCAACATCACCTACTTTAATTTAATGTCAAAATATACTTTGAATGAACTGCTACTGATCTCATAGCTAGATGTCTAGTTGCTTAATTGTGCCTGATGGATTGAATTCCTATTATGCCTCTCTTGTTACCACTGTGTAGTTGAACAATGTGGTAGACTATGACACACCCACATATAGACCTGTCCTTGTTTTATTGCCAGCTATATGAAAATGATTTAGGCACCTCACATGAAAACAAACAAAAGAAGCGAATTTGAAAGAATCAACTTTGGAATAAGTACATACCTGTGCTAGTGCGATAGGTGGCTGTATGGGCTGGCTGCAAAGGGTCCCCCTGACTCTGGCTGAGACTCCGCATAGGGGGCTTCTGATATACTCTGTCTTCATAAATGGGATCTATGTGGTGTTCTGGAGACTGTAATGCCCTCAACTCAGAGCCAAGGTGGCTGTGTTGGCTGCTGTAAGATGCTCGAGACCCAGCTGCAAATGAACAAACAGAGAAGAATTAGGAAAAGAATACCACACCAACAAAACTGGTTTCATCAAAGGCATATTTGAACAATAAGTTTGGAGGGATTTAATTTTTTAAAGAAGAGAATTGTTGAAATGTGCAGAAAATAACATGAAATGACAGCAATGAGTCAAGCTAATCAGCTTATCAGCATCCCCCAGCTGCCTTACTTCTGATTTTCCCATAAGGAAGATAATATTCCAAGAGATAGATAGTTATTGTGCAAAGCCAATAAAACCACTTTCTCCCAATCTCACTAAGATGGCTAGAATCCTCACTAAAGGAGTTAATTAACAAAAAAGATAAAACAAAAGGGCAAAAACACATTCCTAATTGGCCTGGGTATTTTCTACACAAAATTTACCACAAAAATCACTTCAGGTGTTGTATAAATGCATTAATGACCAAAGCAAATCATCTTAATGCTTCTCTTGAAGACTGATGGAGCATTTTTCTTCATGAACATTTTTCTCTTCCACTGTGAATGAACCACAATCTAGGGCTTTCTATAGTCTAAATTCCTAGGGGATGAATAAATTAAACTGATATTCAAGGAGAAAATGTTTTAAAGAAACAGAAAAGCTGAAAAAAATATGATTTTCTTTTGCTGCTACCTGAAAATGAAGGATCTAATCTTCAGCTTTCTGAAAAAAGAAAATGATGCACAACTTACTTGCTAATCAAATAATTATGAAGTAAAGTTTGCAACTCACTAGTTATTAAATGTTATTACTTTCATCACTTTCTTTTACAATAGTGAAAAATATACTCTGCCATGTAATTATTTTGATATTGTGACCTGGAATGTGTAAGACATAGATCATGCAAAGGCCTTGAAATTACAGAAAGAGATGGATGGCACAATTAGGAAGGCTAACAAATTAGAAGTCAACAGGGTATGTGCTTTTAAGTGGTTGGCCACAGTCATGAGAAGTGAACAAATTCAACAAATTCGCTATTCCTAAAAGTTGCTGAGTGTTTGGGGTAAAAGGCAAATAAATGACAGAGAAGGAAATTTATTTACCCGTTCTCTTTGTAGTAATTCAATAAATTCCCATTTAGATAATTCTCAGCTGAATTATATAGCTAAAAATAATTGTTTTGCATAATTAGGTTCATTGCACCTGGTTTATCAAGTGCCAAGCTCAAGCTGAATATTAGCCTAGTCACATGTTTATTTGCTTGTTTTCATTTTTACGTTCTTGTAGGTGCAGATGTGAGCCCCGATTTGCCTTCAGTATAGTCACTGCTGCCAATTCATGGTATCTCTGAAGTTTATGACTATGTTGCCAAAAATTCCAAAGATGGCTTCATTTGTAAATAGATATGAGAAAGCAGTCATGATTATCCAGATGTTGAAAACAGCAATTTATTAAACATACCAAGAAGATATTTTCTGAGTCAAATTAAAACATTTGTTTCATTATTGTCTCTTGTCCAGAAATTTTTAAAAAATGATGCAATAGAATGTGGATCTTTTAAAGCAGTGTCTGTGTTAAAATCAACTTATTTAATCATTTATTGGTCACATATATGCACACTCATTTGCCCCAAGGAAGTCAGCAATTATAGGGAAGGTATTATACCACAGACAAATTCTCAAAGTATTGTCATTTAAACAAATTTTTGCATATTTGAATTACCATGAATATTGTTTCCTTTCATTGGTATACTACTTTATGGAAACAAGATATTAATATATGTATATATTTTTTCACACATGTATCTGTTACAGAAAGCACTTGTGACATGTAATAAAATATCATTTTAATAATTTTGTTGTTTCACTACTGTAGATGGTCATCTGTTTTTTGTATATATTTATGTGAATAAAGGAAGGAGAGAGAATAAAAAGAGAGGTCACACCAAGAGTTTCTTCATATGTGTTTATAGGATGATTTAAAATGGTCTTTTAAAAATGTATCAATTCATTCCTCCCTAACTCTAGACAGAATGAAAGTAATCCATTCTAAAAAGATGTCTTTCATCTTCAGTTAGATTCGCAAGAAAAATTCTCATACAATTTCCCTTGGTAATACAATAGAAAAGATAACTTCATGACCTCAATGTTTGATGATTCATGGAAACTATTTTTCTTGAAAAGGAACTTTCTTTAACCAATGCATTCATTGAGCATTGTTTTTCATTTCTAATTTATAGTTATGTATCATAGAATGTTTAATCCTTATTTAGTGAAGTTTATATAACCATTAGAAACCATCATTAGAAAAAACAATGAAGACCCAAATTATTCTATTGGAAATTTTGATTATTTGAACATTGGGAGTTATCATTATGGATCATGCTATTGGCCACATGAACAAACAAATCATCAAGCTGAAGCCTGACGGTATTCCATAATAATAGAAACTTTTATTCATAATATGATTAGGGACTTCTTGCAAAAATGTCTGTCTGTAAAGTAGCTCTCACTTATTTACACCAAGAAAATCCTGAAGTTCCAACCAGACAAAATAATGATCAAGAAATCCAGTGAGGGGGGGTAGCTAGGTGGCACAGTGGATAAAGCATTGGCCCTGGATTCAGGGGCACCTGAATTCAAATCCAACCTCAGACACTTGACACTTACAAGCTGTGTAACCCTGAGGAAGTCACTTAAAACTATAGTAACTTCTTCTGCAGCAGAACTGTGCAAGACATTATCCAGTAGTCCAAGGCAATTGAAAAGGGGAGGGGGGTAAAAGCCAGCACCTACACAGGGATATAAGAACCTCACCAACCAGCAATATAGGCAAGAGACTTTTGACACCTGCTCATGGCAGCAAACGCTGTGACACCTGAAAAAGCACAAGAGTGGTTCAAAAAGACACAGGGGAGGAACCCTAAAGAACAAAGTGGTGGCTAGAGGAGTGATAGACTATTCAGACAGAGAACCCAAGCCCAAGGCTTTGATACCTTTAAACCCTCTCTCCTGAAAAGAGATCAGGGCCCTGAACCTTAAAGATTGGACGTGTGTGTGTGTTAGTTATAGAAACTAACCCTGAGAAGTGAAAAGTTAGTGCAGGAATCCAAGGGAACTGGGAAAGACCGCACATGACAGACTTAAACACTGCCCAAAATACCAGGAGTCAAAGCCTGGCCCAGACTCAGAGAAAAGTTGAAAATGTGAATAAATTAAGGACAATATCAATCAGCTTTTAAAATCATTACAAATCTAGAGATATTCCAAAAGAAAATCTGTAATGGCTTGAGGTGGACACTTAAAGGGAAAAAACTGGATTTTCTACTAGGACTACATGAACATGTAGAAGAAATGAAGCAAAATAGAAAAAAAATTAAATAAAAAGCCCTGGACAAATAGAAAAAAAGGCAAATAAATGCCCTAATCAATAAATAAACCATAATCAATAAATGAACTCTTTAAAACTAGGATAGATTAAATAGAAATCACCTTTTCCATAAGATAGCAAGAAATACCAGAACAAAATCAAGATTGACTAAAGAAAACAAGGAAATTCAAAAACATCTGATTTCAAAAACAAGCAACCTGGAAAATGGGCCAAAGAGAACTGATTTAAAGATGATTGGTCTTCCTGAAACCTAATGTCTTAAAAAAGTATTTAGGAATTTCCTTAAGAAAAAGAAATCACCGATGGATTAGTTCTGTCCTGAGGGTCCCTACTAGTATAGAAATGTGGAAGAATTTGTTATTTTTCATAATTAGCTTAATTGAGAAGAATATACAACAAAAACAGGCCTTACTCTTACCTGAAATGGACAAAAATGTGCTGAATACACACACACACACACACACACACACACACACAAATTTAAGATTGTCCATTAATTGGGGAATGTCTGAACAAAGTGTGGTATTTGAACACAACAGAATTTTATTTTGGGGCTTATAATGGAATATTATTGTAAGAAATAACCAAGGAAATTATTTCAGAGAATCCTTGGGAGTATGAACTTACAGTGATGAGAAAAGAACCAAAATAACTTAAAGGCATTGCAACATTGCAAAAAAAATAAATTCAAAAGATTTAAGAACACTAACTGTGCAATGATCAATCAAAATTCTAGAGGAGGTGAACTGGGAAATGACAGCTGTCTTTCAAGTACTTGAAATGCTATCTGGTGGGAGAGAGATAGTTATTTTGTTTGACCCCTGTAAGGTTTTTTTTTTTTTTTTTAAAGATCCCCCAGGTTCGTTAAGCCCTGTATGGGCCATCAATCTGTAAGGGCCAAATTTAGTATGGGAAGAATTAATTGTGGGGCTAGCTGCAATACTGGAACTCAGAAAACAATGGGTGGGCCTCTAGGTCCCAAGCCTCCTCTCTTCCACACTGCCCCCTTCCCAATTGTTTCTCCCAGACTGATAAGAAATGAGATTAAAAAGCCTCTTTTCATATAAACAAACAAAAAAAAAACCCACAGGGTTTATTGATATGGGAACAAATTTAGAAATAGGGACAAAGACAAGCAAGAAATATGACCTGTAAACTTGCCCACTGGACTCAGCTGCTCCTCGTTTAACTCTATCCCCCTGCATGTCCTCACCTGCTACCATGAATGCTTTTCTCTCTCCCTCTCTTCTTCTCATCTCCTCCCGCCTCTTCTCTACACCCCCCCCCCAATAAAAAACCCTTCTCTCACAGGAAACCCGGGCCGCCCACCCACACATCCCAAGCCAATTCACTGGCAACCCCTAGAGGCGGCGCCCAAGGTCAGCCGAGGCACGGGGTTTCCTTGGCAGAGGGAGCTGGGGCTCAGGTTTTCCATGCATATTCCCACTGGGTGGAGGGAGTGAGGGCTCACCTGAGGGTTTTCAATTTTAGCCAAAGATGGGGTCCCCCAAATCACAATCAATTCTTACACCCCATAAGAGCAATGTGAAGAAATTTTAAAAAGGAAAATTCAGGCATGATATAAGGGGGAAAACTTTCCTAATAATTTGAACTATCAAGAAGTAGAATAGACTGCCTTGGGAGCAGTGGGTCCTCCTCATTGGAGGTCTCTAAGAAAAAAACTAGATGAACATCTCAACCTCTGATGAATTACAGTCAAAATTATATTTTTGGTTATGGATTGCTGCTTATATCTCTTCCCACTCCAAAATTCTATGATCCTATAAAAAGAAAACTTCCCAAATCATCTATCTAATAGCATTGAACCAATTATACCAACATTATAAAGACGTTTTCACACCAGTAGAGCAATGATGTCTATGAGTACAGAATCACTGACTATTAGATATGGAAAAGGCCTGAGAAATTATATCTAATCCAATACCCTTATTTAAAGACTCCTAGTCAAGTTGATCAGCCTGGTTGGTGTTATTCTTAACGCCTCACTTTCCATAACCCAACATATCCAATGCAATGCCAAATCTCATTTTTGCCTTGAAAAGATTTCCTCTCTCTCTCTCTCTCTCTCTCTCTCTCTCTCTCTCTCTCTCTCTCTCTCTCTCTCTCTCTCTCTCCCCATATCCATCCATCCATCTATCTATCATCTAGCAATCACCTGTCTTTCTATCTATCCACATATGACTTTCAGTCTATTCATATCTAAACTATTTAACAAGAACAAGATGACCAACATCACCTACTTTAATTTAATGTCAAAATATACTTGAATGAATTGCTACTGATCTCATAGCTAGATGTCTAGTTGCTTAATTGTGCCTGATGGATTGAATTCCTATTATGCCTCTCTTGTTACCACTGTGTGGTTGAACTACATGGTAGACTGTGACACACCCACATATAGACCTGTCCTTGTTTTATTGCCAGCTATATGAAAATGATTTAGGCACCTCACATGAAAACAAACAAAAGAATCAAATTCGAAAGAATCAACTTTGGAATAAGTACATACCTGTGCTAGTGCGATAGGTGGTACCCCATAAGAGCAATGTGAAGAAATTTTAAAAAGGAAAATTTAGTTTTTAAATTGGTGTCCCTATCTCATATCTCTCTCTACTCCAATTCGTCCTCCATTCAGCCACCAAAATGATTTTTCTAAAGAGGTTTCCTGGTGCCCCCAAGATCTCTTAGAACTCTTTACAACTTGTCCCTTTCTATCTTTCCAGTTTTCTTAAACTTTATTCCCCTCCAGACACAAGCATTCTCCTCGATGCAAATACAATATTTTGTCTGATTCTGTGTCTCTGGCCTTCTTCCTCTTCACCTCTGCCTCTGAATTTCCCTGGCTTCCTTCACAACTCTGATCAAATCCTATCCTCTGCAGGAGTCCTTTCCCAGTTCCCAAAGCTATGATTGTCTTCCTCTCTAAGATTACTCTCTGTTTTATCTGTATGTGTTATATTTCTATACAGTTATTTTCATCTTTGTCGGCCCCATTAGAATGGAAGCCCCATGAAAACAATGATACACATCAGAATCATTATAATCAGCATATAACTTTAGAGTGTTGTCTGGGGACACTAAAAATATTTTTTTTCAAAGGCATGCAGTTAATTTGGTTCAAATCCAAGATTTAAACGCAGGTATTTCTGCCTTGACACAGACCAACACTCTACCAAGCTGCCACTCTTCGATTAAAATTGATACAATCAAAACACTGAAACAACAGATCTACTTTTGTTGTTTTTTTTTGGGGGGGGTGGTAGAGACATGGTCTTGGGCACAGGAAAAGTGTCATCATCATATCACAGACCTAGAGCATGAAGGGACTCCAGAAGTCATCTAATACAACGAGCTCACTTAATCCATCTAGTCCATTTTCCAGATAAGGAAACTGTATCCCAAGGATGCTAAGTGACTTGCCTAATATCCCATATAACCAGCAAACAGCAGCAGCAGGATTTGAAATGAGGTCCTCTTACTCTGGGATACCACATCACGCTTTCTCTTCCTAATCTTCTCTAATTTTGATACCTTTTCAAAAGACAGCCTAAGGAAATATGAACATATATACCCACTACAGAAAACATTCTCATTAAAGGTCAGGATATTGTGGCCCAGAGAAGACTTTGTGGTCCAATTTATTCTCCTTATTTATGACTGCTTCACAAAGAAAACAATATTTCCACTAAAAGGAACTGATAATGATCTTTAAATCTATTGGGAAACTTGAGACCTGTTTGAATTCCAATTTCTTAAACAATCTTCAGAAAAGAGACTGATGCTACAGGAAATTACTCTAATCACCACAAGTCTTTCACTGACTTTCATAAGCATGGACTTCTTGGTGTTTTCCACATGTAGAAAAAGAAAAGGTGATTGTTCTTACTTTAAAGATCTATAATATTGTTGATGTAGGAATTCATTAGACAGAAGCAAATCATACCTTCTCTGCAACTTAGCTGATACCCTTTGAGAACAAGTGCAAAAAAAAAAATGTCATCATGCCTTGGCAAACCTGTGGATGAAACTCTGTATTCTTAAATAATACTGAGAAAAATACAGTACACCACGAGGTGGTCATATTTGAGACATTTCTTGGCTTGTTAGGACTTATAAGATTTTGCTTATGTTCCATGAGCCTATCCTCCAGTAACCGACAGGTGTGTCCATACCACAAGAAGCCCCTGGAGTAGGACATTAATGGAATTGATTACGCTGCTTGAAAAATTAAATTAAATTAAATTAAAAAGGATGAGATTGATCATAAATTTGTGTTGTTCTTTATGGGGAAACTAATGAAATTTAAATTGTGTCATTAAACATGATAGTTTTCTTACTATGTTTTATAATGCTATTTGAAAGAATTCAATTATTTCCAGTCAAGACACAGCTGGAAGAAGTCACTATAGACCAAACATTAGAACAAAGCACAAATTTTATGAGAAATTATGATGCATAAAAAATTCACATATATGTTTAGAAACTGGTCAGAGACATACCTAGTTAACATTATACCAAAGTGGTAAGCTAATAGGTCTCTTGATATTGAAACACACAGCCTTGCATTTGACTTACTTATTTGTAGATATGTCTAATGTCTCTGACTACATTAAAATAAGCTCTTTGAGAGTCAAGATGTTTTCTTATTGATTTTTGCCTCTACCACTTTGCCCAGCAAGTGCTTTATGGAAGTAAGCACTCAGTAAGTACGTATTGAATGAATGGATGCTTGAAGGGACACATGAATGAGTGGACTAATGATATATACTCTATTTAAGTCACAGATATGATATCCTTAAGCAAAATAGCTGTTGGTCCTGGACGACCTTACCGAGATTAATACAATGATATTGCCTAACAGAGAAAAGCATTTTTTAAAAGGGCAACAAAACCTTAAGATATTTGTATTCCTAATCTTTATAGAATTGTGACTTTTATTACTAAGGTCAAAAACTATTATTCACTTTTATTTAATCTTTTTAAGATTTCCATTGCACTAAGTTTTTTCACATCACCACCTCAAATTGGAGGATGACATAACTCATACGGGCACATTAATAATAGCAACATCATATAATGTTGGAAATTACAATTTGCATATAAACTATATTTATATCTTAGTATAATTAAATAATTATAAATATGTTTAAAGCTAATATGATATAGTACATAGATATGAGGAAATTCCCTGCTTAAATTTTTAACTGTATTTAAGTTTCTTTCAATTGGCCATGTTTGCAAGATCTCTGGCTTTGAAAAATCTAAAAGCATCATTGCTCTGAAGGGTTTCAGTAATGACAGTTAGTCTACTTAATTAATCACATCATTCTTATTAAAATTCAAACTGTGAGGAACATTGGTTTGGCTTGGGTTTTCTGTCCTTTTGTTCTTTTTCAGATGGCTGGATGCTTGGCTCCTGAAGAAATAGTTTGGCATTCTTTTCTGATGTCCTAAACTACTGCACTCACCACTTTTGGAGGGTTGAATAAAATACAAAAAATATAAATTATATTATAATCAAAGAATGCTGGACATTTTAGGTCTGTTAAAGATATTTTTATAGATGACAAAACTGAGGCCTAAAGATATTTTTATAGATGACAAAACTGAAGCCTCCATGCTTAATATTGTTAAATACACTTCTTATAAACTGATTTAATGATTAAAGCAATTTGGATACCCCATAATGTAAATTTGAACCAATCCTCATCACTGTGTTCAATAGTTCATTTAATCTTAAAATTAGGGAAATATTCCTTCAAATGGAAATAGATATGCTCATTAGTAAAATAATCAAGAGCAAAATAACTACAAGGGAATCAGAAACATAAATTTAAAGACTTACCACTCAACAATTTCAAGTTACTGATTTATAGATGTATTTTAAAACCAAAAACATTTAAAATATATAGTGGTGTTTTCCCATGGACAATTATAAATGATACCAGAATCACTACCTATATTTTCATGTTTAAACAGATCAATTGCCTGTCCAATGTGGGTACTTATTCATCAACATCCTTGCTCCAATGACATTCCCAGCTCACTTCTTCTGACAATACAGATCTGTATTTGACGATACAGATACTACTAATCCCACTTTTCATGTATAATTCTCCATTAGTTATATAGGCTACTGTTTATTTATACCCACCACACATCTCTCTATTACTCTTTGGGGATTTGCAGCTTTATTTCTTTGGACATGATGGTATTTCATGTTCTTCTATATAGTATCATTAGAAGAATATTGGTACAAATGGACTTCAGTTTCAAGGAGAAACTTGGGATTATTAAAATGGTCACTTAATTTCCAAAGGTAAGTCAGACCTATCTCTTCTTCCTAATCAATTGTGGGCAGCTCAGTGACTATGATGATCAAGGGTTTTTTTGAAAGAATTTAGGATTTGTCTCAATCTGTGATTTCATGATTGCAGGAAACATCCTTCAAGGAAATCTCTTCCACCATTTCACATCTACTAGAATTACCTGGGGCCATGTTAAGTGGCTTTCCCAGAAGCACACAGCTAGTATCTATAAAACATGGGATTTGAACCTGAGTCATTCTGAATCACAGGCTAGAATTCTATCCACTATGAAAGTTGCTTCTGAATGATTTGATAATAACAAGAATAAAAATATTTAGTGAAGAATACACATGGATACTCTACTTTGGCAAGAGTTAGCAGGTCATCAACTGACATGGTGACATAAACTAAATGAACTAAAGTTTATTGCATTTGTAGTTAGTGATGTCTGATTATTCCTAATGAACAGCTGGAAAATAATGGAGGGAGCTGAGGTCACCCTCCCAAGGTCACACTATAATTTGTTGGCAGGATTAAGTAAATATCTTGTGCTTGTAGCCTCACAATCTTATTCACCAAAGATTGCTTAAATAACTTTAGAAGATACGACAAGACAATACAGAGCCAGCTTTCCAATTCTTAAGATTCAACTAATCTTCCCTCCCTTTTCTCTTTTTTGGATCTTCATTTAAGAAGGCACAATGTGGAAAATGTAAATGAATAATTATTTTTACCATGATATAATCCTGAGTTTTACTAATTTCTTACATTATTTAAACTGTATTCATTCAATACCAAGGAATGATAGTAATTATTTTTTATAGAATAAAATTTTGTTTTTCGTGCATTCATGTTCATACTCAGTCTGTGTAGAATATCACTGCATCACTCCCTATATCTTATGTAAAACCATGTGCATTTTACATTCAATACATTTTATAAAATTTTACTTCTAAATATTGCCTATAACCAACATTTGCTATTCCCAAACATTCTGGGAAGAAATAGTTTGAGGAAAGGAGAAATATGACTGAGGGCTAAATAAGGTATGAGATAGAAAGTCAGAGATAGCAGCAGATCAAATGCTGTAAGTAGGTAGAGAAGATAATTCCTTTCATTTCTGAGATAAAGTACTATCTCTAGGAAAAACAAAAGAACAGTCCCCTGTCCACAGTATTAAGTAAACTAAAAGATAAAATCAGGGAATATAGTTTTTGTTTAATTTTACAAACAGCTCATTCACACTTCACAAAGGAGTTCAGTTTTTGAAGATAATAGAAATTTTAATAGCAATATTATACAGCCTAGAATAAATATCACAGCTTTTGTTAAAAATCAGCAGGCTTAACATTCACCTTACTATTTACAGTAACTCAGGATTTTACTTAATACAACATGGTGACATCACTGAATAGCAGTGCCAGCCAACACCATATGTGATTTGCTACTCTCTACTCTGAAAATTTCTGAATGAAATAATTTTGTGTCTGCACTTGATAACAAAAGTTTGCTCTGACTGGACTAAAAAAGCATATGACAACCAAAATTATATTCCAGGATGTAGGTGCATAAGTATTTGTATGATAATGGATATATTCTTCCAAATATTTGTGTGTGCATATATATATATATATATGCATATGTACTCCTGTACATGTATCTTTGCACAGATACAAATGATACAAGCTATATGTTATACCAACACATGCTCCCTAAGCCCCAATGTCATCATTTGTAAAATAGATATAATAATATTAATACCTTTTCTCTCACAGAAATAGCATGAGGAGAGCAAAAAATAATTTATAATTCTTAATGTGGGATAAACACTTAAGTGTGCATACACATTATATGTATGTGTGTGTTTATACACATATATGCATATATGTGTATATATATATCTCATATATATGCATATCTGCATACATACACATGAAAGGCAATATGGAATAGAACAGAAGAGGACATCCTTCAAAGTCAGAAAGACCTGGTTTTGTATCCTTTATATATTCCAGGTATATCTATAAGACTCTAATTCACAATGGCTCTAAATCTGAATTAGTAGAGGGATTTTCATTACCAGGAGTTACCCATCAATGAAATTACAGGTCTAGTCCTTTAGTGTATGTGTATGTGTATGTGTGTCTGTATGCGTCTGTATATGTATTGATGTATACGTGTATATATGTACACATATATGCAACATGTACACACACATATAAATGGATGTGCACACATACTTTTAGTGCACATACCTATTAATATATGTATTAATATATGAAGCAGAAATGCATATTTTAAAGTGCATTGAATCTGTGTTCTCACTGCTGTTGATATTCCTTCTAACAATACATATTGAAATCCATGTGTGACCTTTCTTTAGGATGTCTATCTCTGTCATCACATATACTGCTCATATCATTTCAAGGTCATATATGTTTTCTTAATGTCTTTTCACAAAGAAGTCCTTGAAGACAGCTTATTCCCACAATGTAGCCTTTCATTACCCTTTGAGTCACATGAAACTGACTGTTCCGATCATGTTTCTCCATAATTTATAACCATGTGGCACACTGGGAAAATACTGCCACTTTAACTATGTACTTTGGTGGAAATAACCCTTGAATGCAGTTATTTCTGGGCTTTGTCTCTTCTGTGAAATCTAAGATTTTAATCTATGGATGGCAGAAACTTTATTTGAATATTAATAGCAAGTCATATTTATATAGTGCTTTGAGGCTTGCAAAAAAGTACTTTGCTCACTCTACTTAACATATTATTTATTTATTAACCTATTATTCATAGGTGAGAAAAATGAAACTCTGTGAAATTAAAAAATTTCCCATGATGATTTAAGGTAGCATTTGCACCCAGGTTTTCTGCTCAAAATCTAGAAATTTCACTAGTTGAAGTTTGCTCCTCAGAGTCAAATGACTTTGTTTTAGTCTACAGGTTACATACAGTGGGATCTGATATTCTACTGAAAAATTATCTATGGAGCCCTTCCAGTGCACTTTTCATGTTTTCATGAAGGATATCTTCAATATCACAGATGATTCTCATAAGAATAGGTAGATGAAAATGTTACTTCGGTCATCTTTTTTTGGCAATAGTATCATTTTTAATCTTTCCATCATTTTAGAATGATTCCCACTTTGAAATATGTTCAAAATCAATTTTCTGAGCATGCTTGAAATTGTCATCTCTATCATTGTTTTCTTTTCTATATGTATTTCATCTATTACAGCCATTTATTTAAAACAATCTTTTAAAATGTCATTGATACTTCCTCATGTAATACTGAATTGGTAAGGTCTCAAAGTGGTAGCTGAACTACTCTGTCTGATAAGAATAAATTTCCAAAGAAATGCCTGGAGGTCCAATTCATTTCATATCTGTTTGTTTTCCTTCTACCAGTTACAAATGTTCTTGCAGTGATCCAATATAATTGGGTTCTTAGACCAGCCAACACTCCAAATGATTATTTTCCCTGAACTAACCAACTACTAACTGAAACTTTCCAAACTCTTCCCCCTTCCTTATGTTCTGCAAATGAGCTTGTGCTTGAAACTGGTACTGATTTTAGTTGATATTCCTTTTCTTTTGGCAAGGATAACACGTTTTTGCTAACTAAGATTTCTGGCTATTTCTGGTTCCTTGGGACTAATGTTTGGCATAAGCAAACATTTTGTACTGGAACAGCTATAATGTATACAGTTACATCTTCCCATTTTTATGCCCTTTATTCCAATTTTGAATTAATTTATCCTAACTAGTCAATAATCTGACTGCACAGAGTACTAATACTGAAATGACTGCTAAATTGGTAACCAGTCATTTCTTTTCTGTTAAGGCAGTCACTTTCATATTTAATATGTGTGATTTTATTGCTTGTCTGTCAAGTAGAACATTTTCTATCTCTTTTAAAAATGTATTGACAAATGTGAGGCTTCTCAATAGTAGTCAGGGTTTTAGCCTCTTTCATTTTTTTTTTTATCCCAATGAAACATTTTCTCCAAAAGAGATAAATATATGTAACTGATGCTGTCATAATAACATTGCAAAAGATAAATTATGTATAAAAGATGTATTTTGTTATTTATACACATATATTAGTTTTAGGCATGTGATTTAAATAATGTGGGAAATTCCTAGTGAGAAATTTACCCCCATTACTGCAGGTAGGAAAATCATCTGTATCTTAAAGAATTAGGGAGTTTTCTTGGCTAATGAAAGGGGAAGTGACTTGCCAAGTCACATAGGTAAATGTGTCAGTAGCAGACCTTGAAGCCAGATCTTGCTGATTCATGTATTAATTATTCCATTGATATATATATATATATATATACTTTTCCTTGACATAGTTGCTATGGTTATAAATGGAAAATATATGAATTTGTAATTTTAGTATCAATGTATCAATGTATAATTGTATGATCTTAAAAAAAATATTTTCTTCTCATATTCTAGTCTTGCTAGTTGATCAATCACAAATAAATTTTTTTTTTTTTGCAGGCAACGGGGGTAAAGTGACTTGCCCACGGTCACACAGCTAGTAAGTGTCAAGTGTCTGAGGCTGGATTTGAACTCAGGTACTCCTGAATCCAGGGCTGGTGCTTAACCACTGCGCCATCTAGCTGCCCCCACAAATAAATTTAAGAGAACCTTGAATGAAAATGAGAAAATAACTCAAGCATTGAGTTCATTTGTTCATGTGTTCCTTTTGCAACTTAAATGGACCCCAAACAACTTTTCTGTAAATGACAGATGTATGATGGTACGTCTAAACCTCATTTTAGACCACCAAATGTAATTATTAATTCCTCAAACCATTTTGGCATTGTTTCCATGTTAATTTAAATTTATCAAAACTTATAAATTTTATAAAAAAGTTTATAAATTCCTCTAACCATGCAAATAAATGTATTCATTGTCTAAAATATATTTTAATTTGCTCTAAAAATACCAAGAAAAAATATTAGTGTACAAGTATACTTCTTTTTACACAGTAAATGTGTAACTAAGAAGGTGTATACAACTCAAACTGTCAAAGCAACTACTTAAAATTCTACAGGGAAACTTGCTATTTAAAGGAATGTATGATCAAGCTTTTTCTAAAGAGCAAATAATTGCTCCAAATTTAATTTGTCTTTTGTTTTTGCCTACAGATTTTCATTTCATGTTTGTTTAAAGTAAGAATTATATTAATATTATTTATTATAATTTCTACTTTATACGTTGCTTCTCTATCCCTAGCAGAAAAAACACCATCATTAGAGCTACAAGACATTCATTTTCTGGCTCTAATATATTATTGGCTCCATTAGCCAGGGAAGATCCCTTAACCTCATTGAGCCGCAGTTTACTCTTCCATAAAATTTGGATAATAATTGGAATACTACCTCCTTTGTTGAGAGTTCTTCTGAGGAAAGTGCTTTATAGACTGGTACATTTGGTATTATAATCAGTATATAAATGTGACGCAGTGTTCCATAATTTATTGAGAGCAGGTCTCAAATTGTAGAAGACATGGATTCAAGTCTCATCTCTAACACATTGCACTGCAGGGAAGCCCAGATGAAAATACAGGCTGTGTCACCTGGGCAATTAGCAGAGAAGCTCCTGGCCTTCACTAGTAGAAGGAATTCCCCATGACCAATGAAATCACAAGTTCAGAACATATCCCGATTTTAAGGTAAACTATGTTATCTGACTTGTCCTTGGCACTGTAAAACACATAAAAAGAGATATTATTATCAATGCCCTCTTATTAAAGGTTCCTCATGCAAGTTAAGGCAACAATTTAAAATTACCCAATTTATTACTAAATGAATGTAAGAATGTGATAATTTCCAAACACTTTTTGGTTGTCTATTAAGTAGTATTAATTTATAGTTCAAACCTCCATCAGGAAACAATAACAAGAGTATCTCAGATGACCTTAACTCCTGCAGCAGGATACATTCTTTTCTATTGCTAGATTTTTCCTTTCAACCAAAAAGCATTACTTTTCTATTTATAATGTCTTGAAAACAGACTTCTTTTGTTAAGTCCATTCTTTGACAGACATTGGAAATGGAGTATAATGAGTAATATGGGTATCTAATCACTTTGTTTTCTTGGAATAGATTACTGATATTTTTTTCAGCTGAGGTTTTTTAGGGTCATGTTGCTTCCACCTGCAGTGGAATGGGAAGTGTACTGTTTTTTTCAGGTAAAGGTTTCACTTAATGAAGAAACTTATGAATTTTAGCAGAGATGTTCCTTTTCTCCAAGTAAATACAACACTGCTCAAAGTTTGCTAGCAAGAATGTCAGGGCGGACTGCTAATTAGTTTGGGGGATTGGTCATTGCCAGCTATAAGGAAGTAGGACCCAGCAAGTTAGCCCTGATTGTGACCTACAGTTTCATTCCTAATTTTGGGGTCGTTAACATGACACATTCTTGTAACTCAGCATTGATCCATCCCGGTGCATGGTGAAAGTTTTCCGTTATATAACTACTTTCACTGCAAACTTATGTGGCCCTACGTACTTATTCTGTCCTTATTCCTGATTATGTTAATGAACACAAAATAACTTGTCTGACCTTTCTTTTTCTTTCTGTGTTTTTTTTTTGGGGGGGGTGGTGGGGCAATGAGGGTTAAATGACTTGCCCAGGGTCACACAGCTAGTAAGTGTCAAGTGTCTGAGGCAGGATTTGAACTCAGGTACTCCTGAATCCAGGGCCGGTGCTTTATCCATTGTGCCACCTAGCTGCCCCTTTTTCAAATGTATAAAATGAAGCTATTTTTTTTTTTTGCTAAATTCCTTAAAGGGCTATTATGAGGAGTGTACATTGTAAAGCTCTGAACCCTGACAAAGGCAACATGATTCTCTCAGCCCAGGTAGATCCTAGACTAGTTTATCCTGGGTTAATATTCTTCATTAGTAAATACTTATTGAGCACGTCATATCTCTGGCCCATCCTGCATGCAAAATATGTATTTAATATTGTCCTTGTCATGGAGTTTCTGAAGAAACATTAGTACATGTGCATGCACTACCACTTCCCCAAACACATCTACACTCTCATATATACATAAAAACACAAACATACATATTCCTACAGAATGTTGGTCTAATGTCCTTCTATGACTAAAAAGTCCAACCAAATACTGTGAATATGATATCTTTACAATGAATATTAAATAGAATGGAAATGAGAGAAAACCTTATACTACCCTAATATAATCTCACTCTACAACCATACTAATAACCTGTATAAATTCTGATAACTGTATCTGAAAAAAGACAGTGAGGGTTCAAAGATGGGAAAATGAAATGATAGAATCCCAAAATGGTTAGAGGTGTAGGAGACCTGAGAAATATGGTCCAATTCCCTCATTTTACAGATGAGTAAACTGAGGCCTAATGAGGGGAAAATTGATTATGCTTATGAGGTCACATAGCTAATTGTTGGCAGAGTCAAGACTAAAATCCAGATATAAAATCTCCTACTACATTATTTTTTGTCCTGTACCATGCTGACCTCAAAGAGCAGCAAAAAAGATTCAATTTTTACATAAACAAACTAAAAAGATTGGACCTCTTCTAGCGGAGGAGCAGGCTGAGGTAGGTAGGAACAAAGTAAACATGATTTTTTTCACCAAATCCTAAGAGAAGCACCTTTTGAAAGTTGTGCAAAGTAAGTTTAAGACAAATGCCAGGAATTACATTCATGGAAAATTAAAAAACTTATTTAATATTTTTCACTAAAACTAATTATTTGCAAGAAAGAAATTATGCCAAATGGGTTTGGAAAAAATTATTTATTGAACATAAATCACCACTAATAGAAGCTTGGATTTACTAACCTTTAAGGCGAATATACCAGGGAAAACAGCCATGTTTTCCCAATAATAGGTTACTTTAGACCAAAGGTTCTTAACCTGAAATCCATATACTCTCAAGCGTCCATAGACAGATATTTTGGGGTCCATGAACTTAGATGAAAAATACAACAAAATTTTTTTTAAGTGAGGCAATTGGGGTTAAGTGACTTGCCCAGGGTCACACAGTTAGTAAGTGTTAAGTGTCTGAGGCCGGATTTGAACTCAGGTCCTCCTGACTCCATCCACTGCGCCACTTAGCTGCCCCCCAAATTTTAATATAATTCTTTTTTCTCTATAATTTTATATATTTTAGTTTATGCTTTTAAGAACATTATTCTATAGATTTCATTCTACTGCACCAAGGGTCCATGATCCACAAAATAGGTAAAGAAACCTAGCTTTAGCTTTAGACTGTTCCAGCTGTCATGTATTGGTTTGTATGGGCCATAAGTGTGTTTCCATGTGTCAAATGAGGAACGAATGAGACACTCTATATAAATCATTTTGCAAACCTTAAAATGCTACATACATGTGAGCTATTATTAATATTGTATTCCTACATATGATCATAGAAATTTAGAGTAGAAAGGAACAAAAGACATCATCTAATCCATGGGGAACTGAGGCAAAAGTAGATTGCTCAACTAATTAATACAAGATAACACTAGAGTCTGGATCTCTTCATTCTCAGATCAGGGCCACCTCTCTATTCCTAATTAGCAAATAATAGCAAGCACTATATGTTTGATTAACTGCTCACTTAAATAGATTTAATGAAATCTTTTCAGAATAATATAATTCCTAAACAGATGTTGTCATTCACATTCAATAAAGAAACCAATCAAGGGAAGTTTAAAAATCAACAACTGTCAGCACCATCTCTTTCCTGCCATGATAGCATCTCATCATAATTACCATGTCTTGATATTCTACCTTGTCCATACAGAACAAGAGAGCTGCCTTCACTTTAGAAGGCTCACCCTTTTTAGCATTCCAATGCAAAGCCGCACAGACTCTGAAACAGTGGTTTCCAGGGACTTGAACATGCCATTCATCTTTTTAAAGTGTTAATTTGTGTTGAATATAATGATATGTTTCCCTTTGTGAACATGGGATTTTGTCCTTTGAAGGGCATGGTTAAAATTCGAAAATATATGTACCATTTGGGGTTTGCTATCAGACAAAAGGAGGAATGGGCATGGCCTTCTCTTTGTAATTCATTTTATGATGCAAATTATATATTATTAAGAATATAGTAAGTAGCATGCCTCCCAACTATGGGCTTCAGACATTGGTCTTACTTATTACTTAAAATTGTATTAAATGCATGCTTTTAGCAATACAGAGCCATCACTTTTTCTAAAAAACATAAAATTCAGCTTTTGTAATGTTAATTTAAAATTATCCTCCTCACCCCCAACCAGTCATCTAAGTAGATGAGAGGTTGATAACTATTGATTTTCTTCCCCAAGATTCATAAAGTAACCCTTTTCTGGCACTCCAGGGAAAACAAGAGTTTGTTCACTTCAAACAGAATGTCCAGAAAATGAGTTAATTATTTCGAAGGATTGTTTTCTACATTTGAATTTCTATAATTTAAAACAGTATACTTGCTATGTCTAATATAGTATCTGGGAAATGAAAAAATGCTTTACAGAAAAGAAATGAATAATTATGAAATCGAGGAATTTTTTTGGAAGGAGATTCAAATTAACTTGGAAATTTTTATCAAAAAGCTAAAGAAAGATTTTAAAATCTAAGGAATTGGACTCAACTTACAGGATTAGATTTAAAAGTATAATTGAATGATTATAGGTGAGTCTTGTAGAGATACAAACTAAAAATAGTAAGTCAAATTCAAAATATTAATTTTTCATGTAATAAATGATGATTGACTTAAATATTTTAAGATAATTCTACCTTCCCCATTGCTTTAATGTTGTTTTTATCATTATCAATGTTACTTCTGACTTGCTATCAGTAGGACTGGACCCATAATTTGAAACAGTTTTCCACTTAGTGGAGATGGATTTTTTCCAATTCAGCCACAGTCTCACACCAAAGCTCTTCTATGAAAAATGTTTTTTATTTGTAAGATAGTTTACATTGGAGAAGACTGTAATCTGTGGCCATTACAAAACAAACTATCTGAGTGGCCCACACATAAATGGAATCCATGTCCTTGACTTCATTAATACCGCTTATAATCAACAGAGATAAACAGTCATGAATCATAATCACACTTGTTTTTGAGAAGTTGACAGTCATTTTCTGCTTCTATATTCAATATTTAACCTAATTTTGACATTAGAAGTAACAATGTACCTCATTATCATAGAATCAAGTTCATTTCTAGTTCTGCTTCTATGACTTTGGTCATATCACTAAAGTCTTAGCTTTTTCATCAACAAAATGGGAATAATAAATGGTACTCATACTACCTTATAGCACTGTTGTGAAGAAAGCATTTTATAAATACTAATATGCCACATAAATATGAGATATTAATAAGCAGCTATTAACATAATTCTAATACATTTAATAATCATTTTTACTATATTCAAGCTGTTGGCTAAAAATACCCCCAACACAGCAGAATCCCTGCTTTCAAGGAGTTTACACTCTAATAGGTTTGGATTCAGGAAGTGCTATGTATACAAATAGCTATAATACTAGATAAGATCTTATCCAGCAGCCTTAGCAACAAAGTTATATATAATGTAAGACTTAGGTGCTCAACTAAATACAACCTAAGATAAGTAACACCAACAGGTGCTAAATGAGATTCAGGAAGCCAACTAAGGAAACAGGTTACAAATTAAAATATAGAGAAGTATTACAAATAAAATGGATATGAATCAAATGGCTGGTGGCAAAAAAACAAAACAAAACAAACACCAAAAACCCATGTTTTCTCTCTTAAAGCTAAAGCTGTTTGCAGAAGTTATAATGTAAGCTTTAAAGTACAATTATAGGAATTGCATGCACACCCTTACTGAGCTCCAATACTCCAGTGATCACATGGGGAGTGAAGGGAATATTTCTGGGAAAGTTTACAATACAGGCCACTCTTTCAGACCACCCTATCAGCTAAAAAATAAAGACCATAAAGCAATCCAAGGCACTGACAATTAAAAGTAAATATTAGTAACAAAAATAAACTATTCCCTTGTTTTCCAAACCCCCTCCCACACTAAATCACATTACAGATTAAAACGTCTGTAATTTGCTCGTATTTCTGTTCCTCTGTCTTTTTATTCCTCTGTGCTTGATCTTTATAGTTGTTCATGTTCTCTCCCTTAGTTTTCCATACGCCACACCTAAGTAGTGTATATATACATATACACACCCATGTCCCTCTCCAACAAACCCCAGTAGATTATAAGACCCTGGAGGGCAGGGATGATTTCATTTTTGTCTGTTCCTTGGATATGGCAGACAGTTTATAAATGTTAACTTGAAGAGAATTTGGGCACTTGTATTCAGACTTTATTATGCCCTAAGGATGACAACTAATCACATTTTCAACAATTTCCTTAGAACCAGTTACTGTCCGAGATGAAAAATCAAAACAAAATAAAAAACAGAAATCACAGTTGATACCTTCAAGAATTCTATGTGCTTCTCATAGGAATTTCTTATTTTATTTTTCAGGTAACTCAAGAGATATTCTTATTTACATATGAAAGAAATCTGAAAGGTGTCTGTCATTTTAGAGACATAACACCATATGTTACAGATCTACATGCACGTGGGTACCTCACAGCAGAGGGGGCATAACTTGCACTCCATTCCCATTAAAGAATGTTGACCAAGAGACTGAATAAGAAAAAACTTCTCTTCACTGATGTTTATGTACATGGTAACAGCAATATTGTCATGGAAATCCACTGTGAAAGACTTAGTAACTCTTATCAATCTAACAATGACCACAATACCAAAGTCCCCATCATGACAAATGTTATCCATCTCAGATAGAGAAATGATGGACTCAGAGTATAGATTGAAGCATACTTTTTTCTCTTTATTTTTCTTAGTCTTTCCCTCTGTAACATGGCTATTGCAGAAATATGTTTTACATGACTTCATATGTATTTTTTTTTGCAGGGCAATGGGGGTTAAGTGACTTCCCTAGGGTTACACAGCTAGTAAGTGTCACCTGTCTGAGGCTGGATTTGAACTCAGGTCCTCCTGAATCCAGGGCCAGTGCTTTGTCCACTGTGCTATGTAGCTCCCCCCATATGTATTTTGATATTGTATTTCTTGCCTTCTCAAAGGGTGAGGGAGGGTCTGGAGGGAGGAAGAAAATTTAGAACTGAAAACAATAACTGTTGTTTGTCCTTCATTTCTGAAGACAATGACATTACAGGGTGATATCTTGATTTGCGTGTGAATTGGATTTAAATGAGGGAGAGCTGCACAAAGCTGTCAGCTTCACTCTCTCTTCCAGAGTCATCAAAGTCCAGTGGCAAGAGAAAAATCAAGAGGAAGGTGATGGCCCAGGATAGAGTGGATGACCTTGGTGTCTTCCATGTCTGACCAAGCTCTAAATGCTCTACAACTCCTGCATGCCTTTACAATTGTTGGAACAAATTGTTCTCAGCAATTCACTGGGGGAGGGAGGTGGGAGGAGTCCTGTCCCAGGTGTCAGAATGATTTACCAGTGTGTGGCCACTGAGCATGCCACAGCTCCTTGGAGCCACAGGGTGAGAGCTGAGTGCCAAGTAGACACCAAAAGTGGATAAGCAGCCATGAAAAGGGCTTGGTAAGCCCTCACATCAGAGATGCTAGTTTTCCTTGAACACCCATATGGGGGGGGGGGACACAACAAAACTTAAAAATAAAGAAAAAATATAATAAAATATAAATATAAAATATAAAATAAAGAAAAAATGTAATAAAAATAAATTACAAATATATGAATTAAAGAATACTCACTATCTGACTTATCCACCACTGTTATACATAGTAGGAAATATTCAATGAGGCAGAGGAAATAAGACTCATTTTTTCCCCACAAAGGTTTTATCAAAGTTAAGCAGGTGGTATAGTGAGCTCTAAGTAGAGTTCAGGAGTCAGAAGGCCAAGCGTTAAATCCCAACTCTGATTATTTCTCATGTGACATTTCATTTAATCAAACTGAGTTTCAGTTTTCTAATTTGTAAAATGGAGTAACTGAACTAGCTAGATTCTGAGATTTCTTCTATCTTTACCATCCTAATGCATCCATTGTTTTCAGGAAAAAGGGGTTTCTGTTCTTAATGCAATTTTAAATAAAGTTTACTAAGTGTTCATGAAATAATTTATCGGGGATGCTGGTAACAAACACAAAGTACTTGGATGCAAAGCAGATCTATGATCGAACAATCTTGTACTTAAAGAACACTTGAATTAATGACTACTTAGTATTATTTCTACATATCTCACCAGAACCCAATTAACCAAATCATATGAGCTGAGGTATATAAACATTGAAATTAGATATTGAATATCATTGTTTTCATAATACAAGCTGACACAATACATTTGAAGTTCTCAGGTAGTAGTATAAATTTACTTTACTCAGATTGTCCCACTAAAGGAGCTGAACCTGGCTGCCCATAAATCCCATAGTTAACTATAACTCCTGTCTTTTATCAGCAATCTACTTTAAACCACTTAGTGAGTCACATCAAATGCATGACAACAATTACTAAGAAAACTGGGAATTTTTAGTTATTTCGATTCTCAAGAAGCAAGCTATTTTGTTGGATGGCCTTTTTAATAGATTGTGAAACCTTTCATGAACATTATTTTACCCATGAACTGTTGAACTGACATTTATTAAATGCCTACTATAGATAAGGCATTGAGAATACAAAGAAAAAAAATATATCCCATGTCCTCAAGAACTTACATTACACTGGGAGGATATGTCATATACCCACATAATTAAATGTTGAATAATTTAAGGAAGGGGAAAACTTTAATAACCGGGGTGGGGGAGGGGAGGAAGGAATAGGGTGAGGAGAGATTAGGAAAGATTAAAACTTGTTTCTTAACCTAAGAAATAGTACCTGATCTGAGCCTTAAAGCAAATCTATTCTGAGGTACTTATAGGTTGCTTTCAGAAGAAGCCTGTACAAAGGTACAAAAATGGGAAATGGGATGTTTTTGCACTCAGTGATTACTTACATCACATACATGATCATCCCCTTGTCCTCAATTTTCTTCCACCACTCAAATCTTTACTCTTCCTTTCTTCTTTACGTCTTTCATCTCTCCTTTTCTTCCCCAATCTATAAGACTCTGCATGCAATTTCTACCTAAATCAACAAACCCCTAAGAATTCAGATAAAAGAAATTTTATGTCTCAAGGTGCCAAATGCTAGAAAATCTTTCAGAGCTTGGTCCCTGACATCAGCAGGCTTTTGCACAGAAATAACAGAGGGTAGAGAATATAACTCCATAAATTTGGTAGATCAATCAAATCACAGAATTAAGGGTTAAAGGGAATTTAAAGGCAATCTAATCTACCACCACCCTTCTTTTTTTTTTGGTGAGTCAATTGGGGTTAAGTGACTTGCCCAGGGTCACACAGGTAGTAAGTGTCTGAGGCCGGATTTGAATTCAGGTATTCCTGAATCCAGGGCCTGTGCTTATCCACTGCGCCATCTAGCTGCTCCAACACCACCCTTCTTTTACAAATGAGGAAACAGGCCTAGGGTGTTTCAGTGACTTGCCCAAAGCCACACCCGATAGTCAGCATGAGAGCCAAGATCTGAATCCAATTCCTGTGAGCACTGAGACAGTGTTTTTCCCCCCACTCCCCCACATCACTTAGTCACAGCAGGAAGAGTCAGATCATAATGTGAATGTAGCTGTGTTACATAGGTGCCATTGGGCCTGTGATATAGTGGATACTTCACTGGCCCAACAAACATCTCACTGAAGATAAGACATAGCCACAACTCCAGAAAAGCTCAGGTATAGGAATGTTAGAATATAATCACATCTAATTTAACCCCATCATTTTTTTTTGGTGGAGCAATGTGGGTTAAGTGACTTGCCCAGAGTCACATAGCTAGTAAGAGTCAAGTGTCTGAGGTCAGTAATCCCATCATTTTACAGATGGAAAAACTAAAGTAAACTAAACCCTGTAATTCAGAGAGGCTAAGTAGTTTATCTAAAGTCACAAAGTTACTAAGTTAGACATGGGTCTTGAATACAAGTTTCTTTAATGTCATTTTGGCATTCTCTCTACACATATGATGACACTTCACTAGCAAAAAAAGAGCTGAGGCAGAAAACCAGTTAAGTAGGTTCAATAGTCTTGCAGATGCTAGACATAGCAATTTTCAACTCCTTCCTAACACCAGTGATCAAAAGCAGATCTATAAAAGACAGTCTCAGAATGTTTTTCTGATCAATAATCTAGTTCTCTGTGTTTATGGGAAAGGGGAACAAATGTGGCACCACAGATGTAAATTCTTATGCAGTAAAGGGAACTGAGGCTATGAAACTAGGAGAGCTTCTGCATTCACCATGATATTTGCTTTCTAAACTTACTCATCGATTTGGATGAGTTAGCAAAAATGCTATGGGGTCTCTTTCCATAAGCTTTGGAATCTAGAAAGTTGGTGAAAGGGTAGCATGAGGTCATATTCTGGCATTTACACTTACCAACTACTAGAACATGGAAAATTAATTCAACTTTTCTGAGGCTCACTCAATTTCCTCATCTGCAACATGGAAATGATACTCTTAGCACTCTGTACTTCACAAAGTTGTAATGGGGAAAGTACTATATGAACCTTAAAATTTTATAAAATGTGAGCTATTATATGTGTTTCCACACTACATGGTACTTACATACTCATGTCACTGTACCCCTTAAGAAAAAATATTTTGGCTTCTAATTTGGAAAATTCATGGAAAATAGATGAAAGAACTTGAAGGTAAGTAAACAATTTCATCTGGTTGGCACATATGTAGGTTTTCTATCTCTGGCTCTGAAGGCTCAGCTTGGCATAGGGATGACCTTGGGCTCTAAAGAGTAGTGCCAGTGAAGCACACGAAGGAGCCACTAAGTTGGAAAGGGTTTGAATAATTGGCTCAGTGACGCACTGTGAAGTTGTCATTTGAAAATTTATCTGGGTAACAGTGGACCTATTCTATCAACTCATGACCAAGGGACTTAAAACATCACATAATAGTATTTCTCCACTGATCTTATTTTATAAGTATGGAAAGAGGGGCAGCTAAGTGACACTGTGGATAGAGCACTGACCCTGGATTCAGGAGGATCTGAGTTCAAATCTGACCTCAGACACTTTACCCTTACTAGCTGTGTGACCCTGGGAAAGTCACTTAACCCGAATTGCCCCGTGCAAAAGAAAGAAAGAAAGAAAGAAAGAAAGAAAGAAAGAAAGAAAGAAAGAAAGAAAGAAAGAAAGAAAGAAAGAAAGAAAGAAAGGAAGGAAGAAAGGAAGAAAGGAAGAAAGGAAGAAAGGAAGAAAGGAAGAAAGGAAGGAAGGAAGGAAGGAAGGAAGGAAGGAAGGAAGGAAGGAAGGAAGGAAGGAAGGAAGGAAGGAAGAAAGAAAGAAAGAAAGAAAGAAAGAAAGAAAGAAAGAAAGAAAGAAAGAAAGAAAGAAAGAAAGAAAGAAAGAAAGAAAGAAAGAAAGAAAGAAAGAAAGAAAAGATATAAGTATGGAAAGTCTCCTCACTAGTTTTGCCTCTTGGTGAAGAAAAATTCTTTGAACATATCAACTCACAAAGTCTACCTAGTAATATGTGGTTTGAATTTAATCTGCATCAAAGGAGGAATTACCCATCTTAACAAAATCAATCATTTTCTTAATTAATATAATAAAATTGCAACAATAACAAATAATGTTTTTATGTTCCTATCTTCTGAAGTGCTGATTAACCCTCTATCCATATAACTGGTACTTAGCTGACATGACCTACCTACCTACATCCATCCATACATACACACATGCATACATATACACATACACACATACATACAACAAAGGTGTTGTGAGGCTCAAATGAGACAAGAGAAATAAATGATTTTTGCAAAAATTAAAGCACTATACAAATGTCAGTTGTTATTGTTGCTGTTGTTAATGTTATTATTAATCCTACAAGCATCAGACCTCTAGTCTGATGACTTCATTCCATCAGCCTTTTTATGTCTTCCTAATTGGCGTAAGCAATGTTATATATCAATACTGGAGTGTACTGGTAAGGTTTAATAATCTGTTCTGGTGGTGTTAGGGAGGGGGATTATATTTAAATTTAATCTGTATTATTAACATTTTCTTAAATCTAGAAAATCAACAAAACAATACATCAAATTCTAATTTGTATTTGATTACTGATTTCTGAAGTGCAAATACACTGAAATTTATATAAATGCTTATGATGAAAATTTAACAATTAGCTTGTGAGAGCCAATTAGAGCTGGTTCTACTATGCATTCTGTTGTTATTGAAAGATAAAAAAGACTTTTTAAAACAGCTCCTATGATTTTATAATGTGATGTTCATAGCCATCCCAGGTTCCTGACATTCTAGATGATATACACACTGAAAGGTCGGCAGCAAGGCAAAGAGGGCTCAAAGCTGCTTATAAGATCCCCTAAGCTATAAAATATGGTTACATTCTTTGGTAAAAGTAATCAGTGGAATAGGATCCAAAACTTGCTGAGTGATTGAGATTTCAATTCCCATATATATTCTCAGTTTGTAATAAATTTAGGAAAAAAAAAAGTTAGAGTGTTTACCTTCTTGGGGCAAGAGCTCTTTCTGTGAAAACAGGCAATCTATTTCCATAGTCTCTGATGGATCCTAATGCTTTACTTATCTTCCTCTAGTTTGCTGGCATGCCAGTCCCTAATATTGAATCAAATATTATTTGAACAGCCACCAGAGACTTATTTTCCTTATAAGAATTTTCCAATAAGTATTTGTTGAATTGAACTTTAATAATAGCAAATCTATACTGTCACTTTAAAGTTTGCAAAATATTTTCATTACAACCTTTTGCATTTGGGAGTCCAGATATTTTTATTCCAATTTTACAGACAGCTTCTCATAACTTTAGCTTCCTTATGTGACCATGATGACAACTCTTCAGTATATAATACAGAAACTCAGCTCTATAGTCATCAAGTTCAGCATTCTAACTAATATACCTTGCTACTTATTTACAGCAGGTGTTATGGATAGATGTTTATCTAGTTAACTATTCATCAACAGGTAAATATTGTTGAAATTCATTAACCTGGATATAGTAGCAAACATTTGAGTAGGGTCACAAGAAAAAAAAAGTGAGAGAAGTTGGATTATAGGAAATGTGCTACACTCTTCCAAACTAGCCACAGGAATCAAATTATTAAAATTTGTTCAAGATAACACAACTGCCATGGAGGTAAGATTTAGTTATGAGACATGATTAAAACTTGCCTATGGTCTCTTAGCAAATAAGTAGTAGAATGAACTTTTGAACCCAAGTTATGACTCCAAATCTTGTTTTTAGGTTTTTTTTACAACCATATCCTGTTTGCTTGTTTTTAAGTAAGTAAATTTCAAATAGTCCAGATATAGGATAGGTGGGAACCTATAGCAAGAGACTAAGAAAAAAGAGGTAGATTCAAAAGGGATATGGAAAGATGTCCAAAACACAATTCTGGTGATGCAGCTGAAATAGATTCCATTCAATAAGAAAAAGGGCCTGTCTGAAGAAACTAATACGACTGAACAAAGAACTCATCCATAAACTCAGACTTAATGAAGACAAGTGAAAGAAATGGAAATAAGGTAAGTTAGTTGAAGAAGAGTACAAAAGACTAGCATAGTTACATAAGAGCATAAGAATAGTTAAGTTCAGAATGAGCTGGAGTTTGCAGTAAAAACTAAAAGATAGCATGGGTAATGGGTCTGTGATTTCCTTCATAGAATATAGCCAATGCTGAAGGTGACCTTTTTATATATAATTCATTAGATGGGTCTAAGAAGGTTTCTCGAGGTTCTGAGTAGTTGTGACTTGCCATGGTTACACAGACATCAGAAATTGGATTAGAACCCACATCTTCCTGGCTCCAGGTCCAAGACTTTAATCCACTACATCATCTTTCTAAAGAGGAAATTAATATTATAAAGCTACTAAAATATTTTTAAAGCTACATGTGGGGTGAGAAGATGGTCAAGAATGGAATTAGGTTTTTACTTGTAGGTAGATGGGAAGGTGATAATTTATGTCAGAGAAATAACTGGACTATACAATGTGTAGTGTGTCTCTATTTTCTCCGTAGAATAGTATTGTTTTTAAACTAAGGATGGATAAAATATAGTTAACAGGAAATTAAAAATCAAGATAAATTGGAAGTGAAAAAAGCACCTAGACATCTTCAATGAGTTTAACTCTCTTAGGTCAAACTACCCTCAAGGATGGTAAGAGAACATAAGGCTATCAGTTTTTTAATGATTTATAAAGAGCTGGTGTACAAGAGAAAGATGATATGAGACTAGAGTTGATATTTTTGAAAAAAGCCAAGGAAGACTCCTCAAGGTAGAGAGATTAACACAACCCTAAGAAGTTTAGAATAAATTGTTTAAGCAATGGTTTCTAAAGATCTAAGGAATAAATAACCACAATAAGCAAGAATGGAGCTATCAATAACAATTTGTGACAATTTTTCTTCCTTTAAAAAAGTTTACTGAACAGATATAGGGTTGTTGTGAGTAAGGAGTTTTATTAGATGAAGTATCATATAAATGTGAATTACTAGTGTTAGATCAAGAAAGTCTCTAGTAGCTGTTCCAGAAATATCTGATGAAGTGTTAGGGATTAGCATGCTAGCAAACTAGAGGAAGATGACTAAGCATTAAGAATACCCTGGATACTGTTAAATGTCTTACTGAACCAAAGACGCTTACTCCTGATGAAACCCAGAGGAAAAGCTGGAGGTATGTGGTCAAGATGATAATACACTGGATGGATCTAGACCTGGTTAATTGATCATACCAGACACGTGTTGATTCATATATTAATGGCTATAAAAGGAAGTCACTATTGACATGTCCCAGTGTTTGTCCTTAGTCCAGCTCTGTTGAACATTTTTGAGCAATAAGTTGAATAAAGCAAAGATGATAGGGATAACTAATACATTGTATGCCAGACTTTGGATCTAAAAGCTCTTAATTTTTTACTGAAGTTGATAAAATGCATATCCCAATCAAATTTCAAAGTCTTGCACTTAGATTTAAAGAGGGGGAAATAGCAATAACTATAAAAATACAATGAGGAGGATGTGACTAGAATGGAATTCATATGAAAGAGACTGAGCTTGATTTGAGCTAATAATGTGACAGGAGCAACAACAATGAATGCAATGGTTGTATCTATTAATAAAAGGGATTATACTTGTTTTCCTGGAATTCAAAGAGAGATTGTGACATTTATATAGAGAGCTAGCCCTTGAATCAAGAAGACCTGGTTTCAGGACAAGGCAAATTGTTCTACTTGACCAAATAGAGAAGAGCTAGGATAAATGTGTGGAAGTGACTAGAAGGCAGTTTTCATAGAGAAAGAATGAAAACTCCTTACCAAGCCTATTAGAACTGTCCAAAATGGATTTATCTACCCCAGGAGGTCATAAGTTCAGAGTTACTAGAGATCTTCAAGTGAAAACTGGATGAACATTTGCTGAGGAAAATGTAGGGAGGATTTAGCTTGGTTGCACCACCTAACCACTCACGTCCTTTATAGCTGTCAAGATTTTATAATATACTAGCAGTAACTATCAATAGTGTTGGCAGGAGAATGACCTAGAAGTAATGGTGTGCCTTTTGTTTCCTATTTAGAAAACAGGTTACATGAATATACTATCTCAAATACCACATAAAGTGATAATCTTTAGTCCAAATCGACATCTTTAAAGTTCACGATATCTTAAAAGCTACATATCTGCACCAATATGTAAAAATATGTATATATGTTTATACAAATATTTACTTGTGCATGCAGAAACATGGCAATTTAAATGACAAACTCAAAACTAGAAATGATTTAAATAAATCTAATTTTTCTGTTTTCAACAGATTACCTGTATGTCTCTACAATCAAAGCAGTTTAACAAGGTCACACAAAAAGAAAGCAGATTCCAACAAATAACGTGACTGCCTTGGTATTCAGAATTCATATTGTATAATTTATATTTGTAAATTGCTATATACATAACATATTTGATAATATATTATAAATTTAGAATTCATATTAACTGTTTATAATAATAGATTTATATAACAATTAAGTATGACAATTTTATTATAAATCTTTCATTAAAAGCAAGGAAAATGACAGTATATTGCTAAATCTCTTCAGAAATATTCCTTACCTTTTATTTAATGCAATTATGATTTGACTCTCATATTGAAAAGTAATAACACTTTTATAATATCTATATCAAAACATTTTAATATTTTCTTAGAATCATGACAAGCTAACAATATAAAAGCATAATCATACAAAATTAATGTTTATATTTTCATACCTTGCTAGGGAATTTTTAAAAGAAATCTAAATATCAATTTTACCAAAGATATGGAAAATTTAAATCTGTTGAAAGATACAAAATATACATATTTAGAAATCTTTCATGATTAGCTGATATTTAAGCTAATTTTGAGCCTTCCTGTGTCCACCTAATTTATTTAGGTAGAAGTATGTTTCATATACAACTCTGAAAAGAAACAAATTGCATAGTGGCCTAAAACAGAAAAAATAAATAAATACAGGGTTTGAAAATAGCATACACATGATATTTCATGGGAATAAATATGTAATAGTCTATGACAGCTATTGATGAACAGTAAAGGAAGGGACATAAAGGGATGAGCCAGAGAACTGTGGAGAAATTCTCTTCTGTGTAAAGCCTCAAAATTACCTCAAAGGGCTTGAAACCCTTTAAGTCTTCAGAATTCTCCTGGTCTTTACTTTGATAGGTGCATCTTAGCTCTATCCAAGTCAAATAGTTGTTTTCTCTATTTTGTTAGTTTATTGGGTCTAGTCTTTTTTTTTTTGTTGTTGTTGTTGTTGTTGTTTTTAGTGAGGCAATTGGGGTTAAGTGACTTGCCTAGGGTCACACAGCTAGTAAGTGTTAAGTGTCTGAGGCCAGATTTGAACTCAGGTACTCCTGACTCCAGGGCTGGTGCTCTATCCACTGTGCCACCTAGCCGCCCCTTGGGTCTAGTCTTGAAGACATAGATAGAATCAACCCATAGGAAAAAAATAATGCCAAATTATTTGATAAGATGTTGATTGATGAGACAAGTTAGAAAGATTTTGATACTTGCAAGTAGTATTTGGAGAAGAAATAGTAGTCTAGAAAATGGGGCATGGTTCTTTTCTGTAAACACCTAAGATGGAGGGGCATAAATGATCATTACTTATGGAGAGTCCTAAGTGGAAAAACTAGAAATGTCGTGGGTGAAAGATGAAATGACTGAGGAAACAAAGGTTTGACCTTCCAAGAATATTGACTTATTAAGCAATACATGCCAATTGCCAAACAGTTTGGGACTAGTCACCTTCCTTAGCTTTGGCACCAAACCACAAAGAGAGGGGGAGATAAGTTTTATATAGTAAAAACAATCAAATAAGAACAATAAATTAAAACAATCAAATAAGAGCAATAAATTAGATTAACCAGGATACATTAGGTAACCTGTTTTCCAATTGCAGAAAAGATTAGGGACTTTCCAAGTTGGAAGGGGGAGAGGGAACAGATGCAATTCCCTGAAATCAGAAAAAGACGTATCCTGTTCCTTCAAAGTGCCTGTGAACAATCAAAGGAATATGCAAACAATAACTGCTTGATCAATACAGGGCCAGTTTTCAAATAAAACATATGGGTTGTTTGAAATGTATAATTGTAAGAAAACTCCTTGCATTGATCTTTGGATCTGACTGGGTTTCTCATCAGCATAATCTAGATCCTTAGTTAAGGCTCTCTAAACACCAGGTAGAGATAGTCCAGCTTCCCATGCACATAGGGCTATATTCAACAATGTATTAATGTCTTCTCCCAATTCCTACAGTTGACTAAAGTTTTCTCACAAGACAGAATTTGGACTAGACTCATCAATGTCTAAAAGAAAGGGAACTGAGCTAGTGCCAGAATTGATGGAGTATAATAATAATAAGAAGAAGAAGATGGAGTCAGTGTAGTTCACTCAATTCCTGCAATTAAATACTTGTCCTAATCCCCATGATCCCCTCAGAATACATTAGAAATCCCAAAAGAACATTGGCTATGACAAAAGAATTCAAATTATCTAAGATTTCTTTCTGCCTAAAATTTTCCTAGGTAGTCTAGATTCTGACATCTACCTCAGTATCTGGAAAGATGTCTGAAAAAAAATGTGTAAATTTGATTGTAGTAGGGTAATAATTCAAGGACATCACCATAACCAAGCTCTACCAATAAACTTCTGATTTCCAGAAATAGATGGGTAAATGGTCTTGTAGCAAAAAAAAAAAAGGGGGGGGGTTATAACAGGAAGAAACCCTTAACCAGTGGTATCAAAATCAAGTAGAAAGAGGGGGCCATTAAACCATACAAAGGCATCCATGTGTATCGTGTTTTGACTTAGAATACTATGAATTAGCATTATTTTTGTTCTACTGTATTTTCATTTATTTTGGGGAACTATTTCCCAATTGCCTTTTACTCTGGTTCTACTGCACTTGGGAGTGGTGCCATGGCTGGTGGACTATGGGACATGTGTTTTATAGCTTTAAACCACTACTCCAAACAACATACTTATTCTCAAGGTATTGTTTTGTGTTAACCACCAGCTAAGTGGAAAACTTAGTGGTTCAGCAAATATAGAATTTTTTAGAGTATTAAGTTTCAATTAAAAACTTTTTAAGCACCTACTATGTACAAAGACATTTTAACAAATAACCTGGAGAGACAAACTTAAAGCAGTTTTTTTTTTTTTATTTCAAGTATATAACACTGGATGAATCATCCAAAGATTAGATTATTCCTGGATATATCATAGACTGGAATTATGAGCTTGAGCAATTTACATGTTTCCTCCATGGAGCAATTCACTCATATCTAAAATGAAGATACAACATCTGATACAACAAAGACATCATGCAGAGATAATGAGATAATTTTGTAGTCAAAAAGCACTGGGCTGAAAAAATAATGTTTAAATGCAAAATATAAAAAATGCAATTTTGTAAAATAAACACTTGGGAATATTTAAATAACCATTACACACTTAGAATAAGGGCATTTTTAAAATTTGAAAACAAAAACCCAACAATCACCCATAGTCAAATTCTGTTTTTTCACTTGCTGGTAAAAATGGCATATAGTGGGAGAAATATAAGAGATGGGGCATAAATCTTTGGAGACAAGAACGGAAATTCTGGTCTTTACTGAGGAAGGCAGTGGTCAAATGAAACATGGATAATTGCAGATAACAAACTCCCTTACAGCATCATCAAGTATGTGATTTGCAAAACATCTCCTAGAACACAAACTCCTTACTTAAATTAAAAATAGTATAAGAAAGGAAATATCAGAAATTACTTGGTTTACCTCATTTTTGCTGTTTTACTCTAGCCAGTTATGTTCATTAATTTCTGCCTGGAAGGTTCAGGACTAACTATACTCATTGAAAGGGGTAAAGACTTATCCCCAACATGGAATAGTGGAAAGTCAGGAGATAGCAAGGTTCCAATCAATGTTTCTTCTAACACCTGCCAGCTATATGACCCTGAGTAAGTCACTCTCTGAGTCTCAGATTCTTCTTCTGTACAATGGAGGTAATAGTGTTTTCACTATCTACTTCATAGGGCTTTTATTTTGTGGTGGTTTTTTTGTTTTGTTTTGTTTTGTTTTTTGTTGTTGTTGCTGTTGTTGTTTTGTCGGGGGGCAGGGCAATGAGGGTTAAGTGACTTGCCCAGAGTCACACAGCTAGTAAGTGTCAACTGCCTGATTTGAACTCAGGTCCTCCTGAATTCAGGGCCGATGCTTTATTCCCTGTACCACCTAGCTGCCCCCTTCATAGGGCTTTTGACAGGAAAATTTATTGGTAGTAGACTGAGGCCTCAGAATCAGGAAGACCTCTGTTCAAATCTCAGTCTGTCGCATCCTGAGGATGGGAACCGGAGTAAGCTATATAAACACTCAGGGATCCTAACAACTTACCAAGACAATAAATTGTTGCACATTTGAAAATAAAACACATTCTCACTCCCCTTCCCCAAATATACTTATGGATATAATCTCTTCAGCTTTGGTTCTAATTTCAGGGTGAGTCAATTTCTACCTCATCCCTTTATTTCTTACCAGTCCCAGACCTCTAAACTACGTTTTACATCATCCAAGGACACTAGCATAGGCATTTTATGATTTGACCTGCTGACATAACAAAATCCTCCCACACCTTGTACTTCTTACTCAGTAGTCAGGGGGGAAATAATCAAATTAATATTAACATTGCTACTCTGAGGTTCCACTCATCATCCCTAAAACTGTCTAGAATTAAGACCCCCTTCCCTGGCCACCTGGCCCAACCATGTGTTGTTTCTGCCTAATTGATCATAAGCCCATTGAAGGTAGAAACCATTTCACTTTTGTATGTGTATCACCAGAAAATGGCCGATCCATAGCAGTTAATAAATGCTTGTTGATCTGTTTTTTGGAGATGAGTTTATTCTCTGAGCAAGAATAACATAGGATGTCTGTGTTTCAAATGGCAGGTTTTTCTCCCTTTCTTTCATGAAGCTCTTTTCTTGCTGCTAGTACACAGATCATGACTTCTTCAGCCTAGATGCTTGACATCTTGTTATCTAACCCTCAGCTTTGGTTCCTTCTCCTCAATCCCAACTTGCTCTCCTTCATTGTTTTTCTTTCCTCTGTCTCCTAATCTAAATTCACAATCCTTCCTTCAACCAATTTATTGGTCTTAACCCTTTGCTCGTCTGAACTTTCAGTAATTTCCAGCTTCTAAGGGCCCTGGCGGTCTGCATTAACCTCTTGTTTGTTTGACACATTCTCCTTTTATGTCTAAGGAAGCCATTCGTCCTGCCTCCATCCCAATCCTGCCTTGTCTTCATTGCTGAGACCTAACATGATAAAAATAACTAAAAGACTTCTTTTGAAAATGTCATAGACAAAAAAATCACTAGGAAAATTAAATTACACCTACAGTAATTTGACAAAGTACCATCATTCATGAAGAAAGACATACACTTTAAAAGTAGAGTAGATTCGATATTGGAGAATGGTCAGTTTTATGATATATGAATGTAATAGAAGATTGCTGAGTCATAAAAACTAATATGTATGAAGAATTCTGAGAGACATAGGAAGACAGGAAATGGTGCTAAGTGAAGAAAGGAAATTTTTTAAAAATATAACTTTCATAAAGCATGTAAAATCTATTTAGACAATGAAACTCATAAAATATTATAGTATTACCTTTAAAAGTTAAAGGCTTTCTTTTCTCCTTTTTGTTAGCAACCAGTATATTGTTTTTTCAGGGAATTTACTTTATAGAGGGTTGGAGTGTTATTGAAAAGTGGTACACATAGAAAAATGTATGAAGAAATTTCTCAAATTAAAGAAAGAGCAAAAAAGATAGGGTTTAATGTATATATTTCACTGTTAATTCTCTATATAAACAGCCACCTATACACATGGAGAGTATTTTAAGATATTTACATCTCTGACTGGCTTCCCTTAGTTCAACTATAATGTGGTAAAGAGGAAAGAATTGAGGGCTGAGAGTGAAGAGACCTGGGTTCTAGTTCTGGCTGTGTAATGTGACCTTGCAAATTCCCTTAATTTTCCTAGGCCTCAGTTTACTCATCAGTAAAAGAGAGTTACCAAACTAGATTACTTCCTTAAGGGCCATGCAGCTTCAAAATTTTGTGATTTCCACCCTGAGTAAACATCTTTAACCTTTTTTCATTTGGAAAAATAACAAAACATGAGGGAGTATTTTCATTTCAAAGTACTGATTTTAATTCTTGGACACTCAAATTCCAGGCTTGCACGTTGTTATTTATGCTGATGTAGGGCATATATACAATTGTTATGTGATGAAGAAAAAAGATTCTTGGACACCCGTCTCATTTATGCAACGGATCTTTTTTTTCTTATTTATCTTAACGTTCATCTATTTATGTCAAGAAAGAAAACTTATGAGCACAGCATCTGTTCCTATAGTGATGAAATTCTAGAATGATCTTATAAGAGAAAAAAACACACACCACTTAAACAGGGTTAGTTGTCAAATGTTTCCCAAAGGCAAAATTTTAGTCTTTCAACCACATTATCTTGTCTAAGAAAATCAAATAGTGCTTGCAAAAATGAATCATCAATGCCAGGCTGGCCTCTAACAAACTATAAGAACTAGTGAGGGTCATAAATATCCAGTTATCCAGTTCAGCAGAGATTGGCACCAATCACATTTCTTTCTTTAAAACCTTAGTATGGATTAAGAGCAATGCTTTTAATTTCTGGGTACATTAAAATTTTATGATAACTTCTTACTAGTTACTTTTTTTCTCTGTGGCTTAAAATATCTTTAAATTCAATGTCAGCTGCTAACAGGACTTTGATTTTCTGAGTAGCTTGGACTAATTTAAAAATATGATATATGAATAACAAAGGAAATTTTACTATGAAATTTTCTTCTCTTTGGACACTAAAATTCAGTTTCATGAATCTTTACCAGATTTTTCTAAAATTCCCTGTCTTACTCTTTTCATTTAAAACTGAAACAAAATTAAACTTCATTTCGAAAGCCTAGGAATTACATTGCTTCCAACGAGCCAACAGTGCTCTCCCTTTGGGGTGCTTCTCACATTTCCTGTTTGATACAGGCACTGACTGACAGCTGATAAGGTCATACCCACAAGCTGAAACTTTGCTGAAGCACAGCTGCTTCTGCCACAGCTCATACAAATTCACAATGTACACAGGTGACCAGCATTCTAGACCAAACACGTCTTTTAGAAAACAACAGTAAAGCATGAAGATTAGAAGTTAAATTGGTTTACCTGCCAGACTGCCAGGTCTCTGAAGGGTAGCAGTGGCATACAGTTCCTGTGAATGCTTGTTGTACTGGTCTGACGTGTGGACTAGACGTTTTGTAGGAGATAGGGTAGCATAAGTGCCAATGGTTGAGCTTAGCTGATGAATAGGAGAGGATGAAATATTAGACTGGATGGTTGGTGGAGAGGTCACACGTATTGGGGAAGGAGAAAGTCCAGCTGAAGACACAACAATATTGATGGGTGAGCTGGTGCTATATGACTTGGCTAGCCGGCTTGGAGACTGTTTAGGAGAGGAGACCCGCTGTGTGGTGCTGTATCCAGTGCTCTCTGAGGCTGACCCCACCCGCTGGAGCTTTGTGGGAGAGCCTACCTGCTGCATGGACAAGGGAGAGCTCACTCTCTGTGCTGGCAGAGTGGAGCTGGAATAATAAAGGGCTGAAGAATGCTGGGAGTCAGGCAAATGGAACGCGCTCCCATGGCTCGGCACAAAGGACTCTCTTGACTGAGAGGCAGCATGTGATTGAGAGGGTTCAGAT